>NC_056736.1:780031988-780081988 GCF_019279795.1 Protopterus annectens | reverse complement strand
GTAGGAAAATATACTACCACAGATATAGCAGACAAGACACTAATTTATCTCTGCATGGAAGCAATAGTCAGAGCAGCAATGGACAATATGAACAGCCACTAACTGGGCTAATCATGAAGAGAATTGTGATACATTTTTTGAGGTCCATATCTATGAAGGAACAATTTCTTTATATAGACAGACATTATCCTAGCTCAAAGCACAGAGACAGAGCTCTGTGGAAATACAAACATATGTGGCAAATATATGCCACAATAGCTCTGGGATGCAATTTTAGATACTGCCAACTGTATCTCATACATAGGTGACACGCTTACCACCATACAGAAGATAGCACAATGATTTAGCAGTAATGTACCTCTTTTACTTCAACAAAATAAGTAAAGGGCAGATAAAAAATCATATATACTTATATTATTCACAAATTCTTAAAACTTTTCTTGATCAGCTTATCTTTAAATATTAAGTATTTTATAAACTTGTAGAAATATGCTATAAATCTTTAATTATTGGAAACTGATGTCATATATAGGAGAGAATTTTATAGATTCACAGACAAAAAATATGGATTAATGTAAGTAAACATGGAGTGGTTCAGGTTAGTAACAGAAAAACTGTATATGTGTACATTGTAGTAATACACAGAGTATCTCAACCACCCAGAACAGTCAACACCAAATGAGTTTTCCTCTCTAAGCTCAGATATGTACTACACATTTCCACATTCTCCTGTAAGAAAAATGCCACCACATTTCAAACAATATCCAACAGCATCTGCAAGTTCATTGCAAACTCACTCCACTGTAAGCATTACAATATCACCTGAGGAAAAAAGGCAGATGCTGTTGGATATTGTCTGGAATGTGGTGGCATTTTTCTTACAGGAGAATGTGGAAATGTGTAGTACATATTTGAGCTTAGAGAGGAAACTCATTTGGTGTTGACTGTTCTGGGTGGTTGAGATAGAAAAGAGGAGACATTTTTGTCCCAAAAGAGGAAAGATAGTGAGAGTGTGTTAACTGTTTCTTTCACTCTATGTGGAAATGGATGTTTAGAGACTGATCAATCCATAATAGTAGGTATTTGAAGGTGGAGGTTATTTCTTTTACATGGTTGTGTTAAGTCAGAGTGGTAAAGAGTTAGGTGCTTGATAAAATTTTGAGTAGTTCCAAGTCTATGGGGTACTTCCAATTAAGCACTTTCGTCCAGTTTATGGAGGACAAAATTGCTTAATTGTTTTTTTTAAAGTTTGGCACAGTTCGTGGTGGTTGATTTCCCTTATTTTTTTATTATGCATATATTTTTATTAATTTTCTGAATGTGTTTAGAGGGAATCTCAATGGAGAATTGAGATATCGCTTTTTAGATATAGGTATACCCAGTAATTGTCACAGCAACAGTCTGTCATGTTTCATTGTAATTGATTCCCATTAGCAATGGGTGTGTGTGATGTCTATTTAGGGTCTATTTAGGGTGAGGAATCAAGCATACGTTTTGAATATATATTTGCTGAGTGTAAGTTTCCCAATACATAAAAATTCTATGTATTTTATGAGACAAGGCAGTGGTTCTTTCACTGAAAATGTTATGATGTAAACTTCAAGTATGAAGGAAGGCTACATGTTGCAGTCAGATTCAGGACAGGCCAACTCTGAAATTCAAGAGGGAAAATGGCAGCAAAAGGTACATTGTGTATACAACTTTTCAACTGTAATACCTTGGAAATGTATTGGGAATTCTCATACAGGTTTGAATTACTGCCTGTTCAAAATATATATGTGTAGTCATTTCACTGTCACTGTCAGACATTATGCCTTATTGTGTGATGTCAGCTCAGAGTGGGGAATATAACACAAGTCCAGAGTATATCTTTGATAAGTTGCATTCAGTTTAAATGGTTTCTATAAGTCTTTAGAAAAAGTAACAATTGATTTCTTCCAATTTAAATATAAATTTGTAAGTTTGGAGAGCAGTGTTTTATGTCAGAAGACCATGTACAAATACTGATTTCACAAAATTCAGATCGTATACTAAATCACTAAACCATGCATCCAGGTGATGTTCCAATATTTGCTTACTGACTAACATTCTAAGTGAAAGAGGTAGTTTGTTTTAAAACAGAGACATTCCGAGGGTAATAAATGTCTGTCTGATCCTTATCTTAAATGACTTATCATTCAGCTTTACATCACTATTACTGAAAATTGACAGATTTGAGCATCTTTCAGGATTCAGTACATTGTAATCATAAAAGGCCCTATAAACCAGTATCTGCTTTGCTGTACTATAGTAATAAAGCAATGCATACATGTTCAATTTTTATACATCTTTGTATTTATCTCAGGTTATCATGCTGTAATATTTTCTTAGTATACTTACACTGAACGTTTTAAAGAGTTATAAGTTGGTCAATTGTGTAATCATAGAAGGTGTTATTGTACTTATGTAAGGGTCATGTATAACATTTGTAAAAAAAACTGTTATGGTTATGACTCTGACATTTTTAACATCACATTTAACTGTCTCAATTCCCTGAAACTTAAATTGTCAACATGTTTGCCAAATGTAAATTTATTACTAATAGATATCACAATTTTTTAAAGACAATCACTACTGCCAAACAAGATGCATGTAAATATACAGAATGACTGATAGTGGGAATTCCAAAATACATCACACAGCATTTAGTGGTACTGAAGTTCAGAATAACAGAATCTGCCCACAAAGATACCTCTTTTATATAATTATTAATAATATTCACATCTTTTTAATTACAGAGAGTTAAGCCTATCTTAAGGTCATCAGCATATTTACTAAGCCAGCATGAGTATAGAAAGGAAAGGCTGTAAAATTGATTAAACAGTAAAGGACACAGTAGAGCTCTTCAGGATGCCTCAATGGACAGGGGAAAATAAATTCCACATCCTGTATGATGAACTGTACATGGTTTATACAGCAGCATTTGACATGCTGCTCAGGTACCCCAGAAAGCAAAGTGAGAATGCAAAGAAGATTTTGAGAAAGGGTCTGCTTTTTCTTGGCCTAGAGAACTCCAATTAAGAGTATTAGGTACTGAACATTCTGAACACCCCACCACCAAATCAACTAAGGTTATTGATAAGGCGATGCCTCCCGTATCTCCATCTACCAAGGCCACTAAATTTTATTGTTCCATCCTCCTCACCTTTGATGTCTACAGCTGCATCACCCTCCCTTTTTTCCTGCCACAGCTTCTCCCCCCCATGAAGGAGTTCAGGCTAGGGAGATCCAGGAATTGATCGAGGAGAAGGTGGGTTCATTACAAACAACAATCAGTTGAGAGGTCTACAAGGATGCATATGTGCAACAAGAAGCAAATAACTTGATTTTTACTCTGTCCTCTATTACTCTGGCACCTGATGAAATTAGTCTCCTTAACAAGGGTCTTTCATTTCATCCTGCTAAAAGGTCTTGTTTAAAAGACATACTTACAAACTTGAAGCTGTTCTCCAGAAATTTGTCCCTATCCTTGATGTTTACAGGCTAAGAGATGAATACCACCCATTTTAAAAAGCCAAGTGCTTTTATTCCAGATACTCACACCATAGTAGAAGCCTTTATGGCAGTTTATGAAGAGATTCATGAAGTACTGTCACAGAAACTTAGAGCTTTGTTTAACAATCTGACACCTTGTGAGAGCATAGCCATTCAGAATTTGAAGAAATTGTCATCAATAGAAATATATCAAGCAGATGAGGGAGATGGCATTGTCATGACAGATAATGCCCCTTATCTCAAAGGGATGCGGAAACTTCTTGATGATACTGAGGCCTATTTTCTTATATCTAAGCAACAGGTAACAGCCATCACAGACAAGGTTACCTTCCTCCTTTTTGTTCTACTCATGACTGGGATGATTGATGAGGAGCTATACAAGTAGTACTCATACTTTATGGGCTACCAAAACTTTATAAGGCTTTAGATGAGCCACTTATGCATCCTATTCTTTGTAGCAAGGGTTGGATGACTGTACCCCTTTCTATGCATGTGAAGAAAACTCTATGCCCAATAGTTGATTTGATTGAAATGGTTCTGAGAGATACAAAGAATTTTATGAATAACTTATTTAAGAAGACAGATACACTTCCAAAGACTAAAGAGCTACTTTTTGTCACACTGGCTGTAGCATCACTCTTTACTGTTATTCCCAATGTTAATGGCATAGAGAGCATTAGGATGCTTTTAAATGAGAGACAACTGTTCACTAAGACTAAGATAGATGTAATCTGCACTTTACTTGAGCTAATTTTAGACAATAATATCTTCATGTTTGGTAATGAGTTTTATGTGCAGAAGATTGGCATAGATATGGGCAAAGCATGTGCCAACAGTTATGCCAAACTTATTTTAGCTCATTGGGAATTGAGCCATGGTTTGAAAGACAATGCCTTTGTGAAGCATATTATTTATTACAAACACTTTTCGTTGATGAAATTTTTCTTCTGTAGGATGGCACACATATTTTACTTGACCATTTTATTGAATTTCTTCATAAGACCACCTCCTACCTGAGATTTAGTGTTAAGAGGTCCCCAAATTTCATTGAACTTCTAGACAGCAAGGTATGAATGGATATGCCTGGTTATTTTAAGACTGAGCCGTATAGGAAAACTTGCAAGAAAAACTAATTTTTACACAAAAAGTATGCATCCTCATCATGTACAGAGAAATGCATTATGAGGACAGTTTCTTACAGTCATGAGACTACACAATGATGACATTACTGTTGATAAGGCTGTCCTTGACCTAAGATCAGATTTTCTGGCTAGAGGTTATAAGGCAGCAGAGATAGAAGAT
This sequence comes from Protopterus annectens, assembly GCF_019279795.1. Classification (NCBI taxonomy): domain Eukaryota; kingdom Metazoa; phylum Chordata; order Ceratodontiformes; family Protopteridae; genus Protopterus; species Protopterus annectens. The sequence continues at coordinate 780,077,152 of NC_056736.1, read as the reverse complement.
TGTATAACCAGAATGAGCAATGAAAGGGCCACTACAGCTAAACCTTATTTTTCTGACACTTTTTGTGCAGGTAAAGGCATTGGCTGAAGATATTCTGTAAATAATGAACTTAGATTGCTGTTAACATATTCCAGCAATGTCAATCTTATTTGTTATGTCATTAAATAGAATTGGGGTATTTTATGCACAAATACAGAGTTAAGAGATAAGATTGGGCATACACCTAGTTTCTCTTTTCAGAGTATTTATTCCTTGAAGAGGCAGTTGTGTTATAGAAACAAAGATGATAAAGACAATCTGTTGTTTTCAGATTGCAAAGCTACCTTTCCATGTAGAAGATGTAAGGCTTGTAACCACTTATACTCTGTCTTTTTGAACATCCTACCTTACATTATTCTATAGAATTGTCTTATTTATGCTGATTGTTTGAGAAAAACATGTGGTATATTATGCTTTTTTGCGAGACCTGTTATGTTTTTGTATTGGTAAAATATTCTGTGTTTTAAAGAGAGAATTCTTGAACATCTGAATGACATCAGGAACCTTAAGCTTAGTACTGCCTTAGTGCAACATGTTAATGACTCTAGCACTAATCATACATTTCATTTTTTTGTTTTAGAATTGTTATTAGTTAACACAAGAGGTGGTGATATTAGAAATAAGAGTGAAGAGAAGAAAAAAGCCTGGATTATGGAGTTAAGTGCAGATAGATTTCTGGGCATTAATGGGCAAGTTTCTTTAAAACTCATTTTGAAAGAGCGGCCACTCCCCCATGAATACATAAGAAAGTTTGGAGTGTCGAGTAGCTTTTGTTTTTGAGTCTAACAAGAAACAGTTTATACAAATATGGGGACATTTAAAATGTATTTATTTTTAGTGGAATTAGTAAACAGTTTTTTTATTAGAAGGAATATATGTTGTTTACATTTAGAATATGTTGCAACCTTGGATCAGTTTTAAGTGAGTGGATGCTGTAACCATTTCTATTTTTATTTCAATGAGATTTCTTTCAGCATGTAGTGTCAAATTCAGTTATATTTTCTAGTATGTTGCTGATTTTTAAAGGTCTACAGCATGTTATCAGCTTGTGAATGTTTTAAATTGTGTGTTCTTGATTTCTTTGTTTAGTTGTACACTACTGCAGCTGATATATGGATAGTGTTTATCCTGTTATTAATAGAGCAGCTAGGTTTTTATGTACACATTATATATTATGCATTGGAATGTATTTGTTTTTGTTTTTATGCTTGCATCATGTGAATATGAAATTTTGATTGGTTAGCCTAGGCCTGGTTTTAAATTAGTCTTGATGGTTAGCATGACTAATAGTCTGAAGAAACAGTTGCTTAATCATGAAAGCACTTACCAATTGCTTGTATCTTTTTTGTTTCCATTTTATGATTAAAATACTTTAATTGTATCTGTAATTTCTTTGTATGATAGGGTCTATATTATATCCTCGAACGCTTAAAAAAGTGAACACTGATTGATCAAACTTATTTTTGCGAAACTGCAAAATATCGAAGCAGCAGAAACTCAAATTTTTTCCTAGGGAAAGAATTCAGTTGTCCGTTTCTGTTGCTTCGGTATTTTCAGTGTTATGGTGGAAAGTTACCGGTCAGATTCAGGTAAGTGTGCGATTGTGTGGATGTGAGTGTTAGGGTGATTTAGGTGAGTTAGGGTTAGGGCTCGGGTTAGGTGTGTGTGTGATTGAGTGGACATGAGGGTTAGGGCGGATTTAAGTGAGTTAGGGATAGGGAGCAAGTGAGGTGAGTGTGCGATAGTGACGGACCTTAGGGTTAGGGTTTGGGTTAAGGTAAGTGGGTAGTTAGTGGTGTGTGCATAGTTTAGTGTAGGGTTAGGTATCAGATTTTAGGTGTATGTGTGTGGATTTCTGTTTGTTTGGTGTGCTTGTGTTGTGTGTATGTGTTTTGGATAAGCAATTTTTTTCCCTGGGAAAAAAATCGCTGATCTGACAGTTTGAGATTGTAAGCTTTCACTTAAATTAGGTCAATCAATCAGCATTCGCTTTTTTAAGCATTCAATGATATAATATATACCCGTAGGATATGGGTGCTTGCAGATCTAGTTTTAATATTTCTGTTTTTTTTATATTAGAGTATTTTTCATCTAGATATAATTGCTCGATGAGTATATTTTCTTTTTAGAAATGTTCCATATAGTGATTTCTATAGGCATCAAGAATGTCACCTATATATGAGACATTTTTTCCCTTTCTTTTCATGGAAGATACTTTTAATGTTATTAGCTTTTGATTGTATTTTGATTCTTGTGGATAAATTATGAAGATATTTGGGAGAAGTGGCCAAAGTATTAATTTTTAGTTTTTGTAAAGCTAAACTAATTTTATGTGTTAGAATGTTGTTGTATTTATTGTTTAATACTTCTTCTTTCTTTTTCATCTGCAAATGATTTTGATTTTTTTTTCAGCTTTTACTGACAAAAGTTTGGATTGTAGATCTAATAATTCAGATTCCCATTCTCTGATTTTTTTATACCAAGTTAGGGTTTTACCATATATTTATGCTTTTAATGAGTCCCATATCATTTTTGTATTTATCTCTGTGGTGTCATTCTAAGAAGAACTGTAATTCAGATAATAACCAGGGTTTGAACTCTTTAATTTTGGTTTTATATGCTGGAATTCTGGAGTTAAAGATTAATAGTTTGTACCCATTTTGAAGTTTTAGTATCAATGAATTGTGGTTTGAAATTAATGATTTTAGAGTGTAAGTCATGGGCAGCAAATATTTTATCTATTCTAGTTTGGGTACCAAATCTGTGATCTTGATGGTAAAACAACAAAGATGTATCTTCTTAAATTTGAAAGTGTCTACAAAATGAAATGATTCTACCCACTTGCTTAAAGCCTTTGATACAGCAGATGTATGCAGTGGTCTTTTATTTGTAATTTCAGAAATATCAAATATACAGTTAAAATCTCCTCCTAATATTAAGTTGTTTTTATAATTATTGAAAATGAAATCCAAGTGTTTTTTAACAGTTCCTGTTCCAATGCCTGGGAATCAGTATAGATTGGCTATGGTCCATATTCTGTTATTATATTTAACTATTACTAATGCCATAAGGCCTTCTTTATCTTCATACATATAAATGATTTCTGGGTTAATCACATTTGTTTTTCATACAATTGTTACCCCTTTTGTCTTTGTCTTATAAGTGGATTGCACCAATATCATATATTCCTTAGGATTACATTTGTAATTGACATTTGTTTTGAAATGAATTTCTTGAAAGGAAGACAATTTGTGCTTTGTTCAGTTTTAAATATTTCAGTAGATTTGATCTCTTGCTAGGATTGTTTAAGCCATTGGTATTTAAAGATAATAAAGTTAAATCCATTTCTGGTTATTTAGACTATGTATTTTTTGTTTTATTGTGACTATTAAACATTTTCCTCTGATAACTGTAATGTATATGTTTGAGCTTTTAAAGGAAATTATCAGTTTTATACCAATAAAGTAATATTTTGGTTAGGCATACTAAAAATGTTTTTTGTGAAATAAAAAATTTAAATTAATAAACGTTAACAAAACTAAGATCCGCACTAGCCATGGAATAAAAAAGCATTCCAAATCTGACTGATAAACCTATGTCTATCAGATTATCATTCATACCTTGACAATCCCAAACATCTGAGCTCCATAAATTGAATTATCATATGGAGAATATTTGTAATAGGAATAAGCAATATGTATATTATTTTGAGCAGATATAGTACTATTGCAGATTAGACAGAATTGTAATACAATATAAATGTCTACTTATTGTATAAGCAATTAATATTTACATGAAAGATAGATGACAAGCAATTCAATCATAGTAAAGTAGGATGTATCATATATAAAACCTCAGTAAAAGATTATAGCACACAGTTATTTAACATATTCACCCTTATTGATGAAGTCTTTGAAAACTTGCTACTTAATATAAATAGATGATAATAATATTTATACCTAATGTTTATAATGCATTGTATTTTACTGGCTATATCAGAAGTTATATGTCATTGTTTGACAGCATTTAAGTAATCACTTTGTTTGTTGCTAACTTACTTAAAGCATCAAGTTTGTTTTATATAAACACTGATGAAAGTTAGTGCATTTTAATTATCAGAGCATCCCTCTACCCCCCATTTTTTCACATAAGGAGTTTCATATCTGTAATATCCTATTATAAAATGAGTGAAATTATAGGTTAAAAGCAACAAATTCACTTATTCTGATTAATGATTACAAGCTCCTTTTCCATATTCATAAATTGCCATTTTATGGCATATACTGAAAGTTTTTAGATTTAAATGGCAACATTCTATTTTGTATAATCAGCAAAGGATAAACTGATTATTGTCAATTTAATGATATTTGTTCAGAATGTGATTGTTACATTCTGTGACATTCCTAGTTCAGGCTTCTATTATTTCCCTTGAACAACTTTGTCAGCTTGATGTCATGTATAAAACATTAGTTATCTTGGTAACAGCTTAAGTATTATGTATGGTCAAGATGGGTTACAAAACCACAATTCAAGTTAAAGCAATTACATGGCTTGTTATGCATATTTACTTATATGAGAAAATCATCATGCTTCCCCTTGATGTTCAATTTAGTGTATGTCATTTATGACAAGTTAAAACAGTAGTGTTATTATACACAAGCCCATGTTATTAAACTGAGTGTCTATTGTCAATTTAATTCAGTTTCTTCAGAATATGATTGTTACATTCTGTGAAATTTCAAATTCAGGCTTCTATTGTTTCCCTTGAACAACTTTTCCAGTTTGAGGTCATGTATAAAACATTAGTTGCCTTGGTAACCACTTAAGTATTATGTATGGTCAAGATGGGTTACAAAAACTACAATTCAAGTTAAAGCAATTACATGACTTGTTATGCATATTTACTTATATAAGGAAATCATCATGCTTCTTCTTGATGTTCAATGTAGTGTATGTCATTTATGACAAGTCAAGACAGTAGTGTTATTATACGCAAGCCCATGTTATTAAATCCTGTCTTTAATATCTAAATTCAGCAGACTGCTTCATCTTATATGATGATTATATATTTTATGTCTAGATTTACTAAATTCATACATTGCGCAACTATTGTGTGTGTTTGTTGTTTTTTTTTTTTGGCTGTTGCTTAGTTATTTGAGAGACCATGAGCTGTAATGTTTATTCTTATCATTAGCTCCTTCCAAGCATGTTTATACAGTCCATAGACTTTAAATTATGAGACCCTTCTACTTTCTTATTTGTTATAAGCATACTTCCATCCTTACATACACACATATCAGTACTTCAAGCATGGGCAACAATGCACAACCAATTTTGCCAGAATACCTTTCACTAGTTCATGTGGTGTGTTTCCAGGCTGTTCTTAAAATATCCAAACCAATATTTGTCCTATTCCATTTTACCAGCCTGCTCCATGCAGTGGCCACTCTGCCAGTGAACCACTCAACACATCTTTCATTCCCAGATATATTTCCATTTACGAAATCTGATGATTTTCTAGCACTTCCCAGCAACCCCAAACACTCCTAGAATCAGCTATCCCTATATGCCCAACACGTCTGAACAAGCTCACCTCCCAGACCACTGCAAAGGGTACTGCACAAGACCAGGTGCTCTTAGCCTTTCACAATAACTCAGACTTCCACTCTTATGTAAGTCCTTAATGTGTTTAGACCAAAATAAATTTTTCCTTTATTTTTATCAAGAATCAACTTAATGAGATAAATGAAGTGTTGGGAGACCATCAATATGTGTACATGTGGTTTAAAACAGCCCTTTTATTATATATATATTTTTCTAAAACCAAAAACTTCATTGCCAAGAATCATCTCGGATTCTCCTCAGAGCCATTAAGCATTATCTTCACTCTCTCACTATTACCATAGCAACCTGGAGCGTCTGTTTCTGTTAGTGTGTCTGTGTACTGCATACAAGAGGCTCAAAATGCACCTGAAGGAAAGCTTCACTTCACTGCAACTTCAAGCCTAAATTCCTTCCCTTTCAGTGAGGCAGCAGCCACGAAAAGGACTGAGAGCAAACAGATAAAAAAAAAACTCCCAACAAGCTGCCACAAGAAGAGATAACACATTCCTCCAGCCTTCCCACTTCTCACTCAGCAGATGTATAAACAAACTATTCTCTGCCAAAATATCCCAAATCACAGTTTTATCCATCCCTTCTCCTGTATCCAGGCTAAAACACCAAATGTCTCTTCTTAATACACATGCATCAGTAAACCTCGATCACAAGCCGCAACCCACAGCTTCCCGGAGACGAAAACGGCAACAAACAACAGTTGCCAGACACAGCTGCATCCACGCACACCATGTCGGGCTTAATCAAATAGCACTCAAAGCTATGATACCTTCCCTAATTGATATTAATTATGTTTAGACAGAATACTAATGACATTTGTACTGGCTGCATCCACACGCACCATATCAGGATTGATCAAACAGCACTTGTAGCAGTGATACGTGCCATAATTGATATTAACTATATTTAGACAACATAATGATGACATTTGTGCTAAGAGCTTGCTACTATTATTTAACCAGGATATACATAACATTTCTAAATCATACTTTAACTGAAGAAGGCATTAGTCTCCATGACAGCATTTTATTTTTCTTCAAAACACTCTACTGTTACTGCTATTATATATAATGTTAATTTGTTACATTTGAGTCTGAACTCTGATGAGTGGTACCTTGTTGAATTAGTTAAATTACTTAAATTATTATAAGTAAAATGAATGAAAAATTAACAAGATAAGTATTCAGTGAGTTCTAGTAGTGGAATAGAAACTTTTATGTTTGTATTATATGTTGCTTTGTTTGGCTTATATATAATGTAAATAGTAACCCATCTTGACCTACCTTTGTTTGTGAAGAATTATTGGACTCGTTGAATATTCTGAATAAATCATTACTGTTTCTCAGTTGTTTAAGAAACCCTCCTTTTTTTTAAATAAAAACAGATGACAAGTGATGTACCATATCAGTTGATACTTTGAGAGATGTAGTTGTAGGAGTTATTTTTTTGGGACAGCTATCTTGGAATAATTTTTTTGTTACTTCTTTCTAGCATGGGTCAAAGGATTTGTTTCTTTTATTCATTTAAGAGTAAGGGACATCCATTCCATTTCTTCTGGGATAGGCACAATGTTGTTTTTGATGAATATAATAGCTTCTTCTAAGTCATTAAAGGTTCTCATCTCATTGGCAAAAAGTATGTTTATCTTGGCTGGAAAGGCCAGCTGTGCTTTAATGTTGTTTTGTTTCAACAGTTTTATTATTGGCCAGACTTTTTTTCCTTTATTCTAGTATTCTGGAAGAATAATCTTTATAAAACCTTATCAGGCTTTGATTGTATTTTAAGTGTGATTTTCACCAAACAGATTTTAATATTAGTTCCTTATCCAGAAATGAAAGCAATTTTATAACTATGCATCTAGATGGAGTATTTGTTGAGTTAGAAGAAGGTTTCCTCAGTGCTCTATGTGCCCTTTCAATTCCAAATGAAAGTCTCTTTTTCAAGTCTAAAATTTCAGGAATCTAGGTTGTTAAGAATTAAATAATATCTTCACCTTCAGTGTTTTCAGGCAGACCAAAGATCCTTATGTTGTTTCTCCTTTCCCTGTTTTCTAAGTCATCTATTTTGTTAAGCAACCATATATTCTGTTAAGCAGAAATTCTTTTTGGAATTGTTCCTCTTTGAGTCTCGCTTCAATGTCATTTACAGAAGTCTCTGTATTTGTTATTTTTGTATTGTGTTGCTGTAATAGTTCCTTAAGAGTATCAGTCTGTTTTTAAGAATGTAATTTGAGGTTTTCTAAGTCATTTTTAAAGCCACCCATCTTCAAAGATAGTTCGTGTAAGGTAGATGTCATCAATTGCAGTTCTTTTTTCAAAGCAGCATCTGGATGAGAATTCCTTGAGTTGTTCATATTCAGTGATTCAATATATCTCCAAGTTACTTGACAGGAAAACTTTTGTATATCTTCACCAAAATTGATATTTATGTAGTTTAGTAGTTTATATATATAGATTTCTGACATTTTAAACTTGAAAATAATAAAATTTTCCTGTATTATTATACTAGTTTATGGAGCTCTCAAAATTCACTGCTCTCAGTTGGCTATCTAGGCTCCACCCCTCCTACAGCATTTCTAATGTGCAAGCCCAGTGATTCCTAAACTTTGTTAATACCAGCACCCTGTAACAGGTGGCCCATTCTCCTACCATAGGTACAAACATCCTTGACCTTGTACTCATGAACATGCCAAGGGTGGGCAGTGTTCCTCATCCCATGTAATATCTTTGCTTATCAGATCTGACCATCAGGCAGTATTACTTGAAATAAAAATTAAATCTGGAGATGCAGCAAAACCAAAAACCTTTAGGAACTATTACAAGGCTAACCTCTAACTACTAAGCAATGCCTTGGCTAAATTCAAGCACCCTCAAACCCAGTAAACACCACTGAAAACACTAAGCTACTTACAGAATCTCTGTACGGCCATATTAATAGTTGTATAGAGTGAGCTGTGTCCACTTGTATTAAGAGTAAGACAAACTCAAAAGACAAGCCACTCTGGTGGAATCACAATATCAGTTGGTTATACAACAAAAGAAAAAAAAAATCTTCTCCAAGTGTAGGAGGAACAAAGCCTTACATACTAACCCCCCCCCCCCGACCAATCTAAACAGACAGCTAAGAGGGTTAATAAATACTTCAAAGGCTAAATTTGAAGGAAAAAATAGCTTCTCAGATGAAGGGCAACTACAAAACTTTCTACTGCTATGTTTATACCTCAGAATAAATACACAACAAAGTGCAAAACGTATTGTAAATGGCATCACCCACACTGAACTGGAGGGCATTGCCAACCTTTTGGCTGATAGATTCAGCTCAAATTCAGCTCAAATTTCTCCCCCACTCCCCCTGCTAGTCCAAAGAAAATGTCACATAACACAATCCTCCCAACCATTAACAGGTCATTAATGCACTTTCCAAGGCCAAGAACACTGCATTGATGGGCCCGGATAACATCCCGGGATGTTTAATAAATAGCATGAAACGTGACCTCTCTGGTACACTTCAATCACTTTTCAGCTGGAGCCTTCAGTCAAGTTTTTTGCCCAAAGAATGGAAGATGGCTACAGTCATTCTCCTGCACCAAGTAGGTCCAACCATTGATCCAGGTAACAGTCTTACCAGCCTCAAATATAAGGCCATGGAAAGAATCATCATGGACATGATAAATGAGGACATAGCTAATGTGGAAATGCTGGACCCATCACAGTTTGACTTTGTTAAAGGATGGTCATGCCTATTAAATCTGGTGGACTTTTTTGAGAGGGTCTCCAAAGCACTGGATGAAGGTAAGACTGTGCACACAGCTTACCTGGACCTGGCCAAGGATTTTGATGCAATACTTCACTCAGGCATTATAGACAAGCTCACTAATTTAAGTATAAACTCTTTTATCACACACTGGATAGTGAACTGGCTCACTGATAGGACCCAGGATGTCAAAATAGGTGAGGTCACCTCCACCAAGAGGCCAGTCAGTAGTGGACTTCCCCAGGGCTCGGTGCTGGGCCTGCATTTTTTTTGCATCTGTTTCTCTAAAATGGAAGCAAATGCTGAAGGCTTATGGCTGATTACATTTTCAAGTGATTGCAAGCTGAGGATTATCATCAGCTCCCCTACAGGCACAAGCATTCTGTTGAATTTCTATCTCTGACTAACAAATGGTGCCAAATCCATGGTCTTAAACTCAGTGCTAAGAAATGTGTAATTGTACCTTTTGTGAAATCAACCATGCTGGCTAATTACCATGTTGGTAATATACCCCTAACAGTTGATCCAGTGGTCAGGGATCTGGGTACGCATGTATACAGTAGTCTTACCTTCAACCACTTCATGGCCACAGTGGTGAGGAACTCCTTTTATGTTGTGCAACTTATTAGTAAGGACATGGCATCTAGGTTAAAAGAGGTCATCATCCCACTGTACTCGACCCTTTTCAGATCTATCATAGAGTACAATGCTCCCTTTGGTATGTACCTGACCAGGCATATGCAGCAACTAGAGTGTCCTCAAAGGTTCCTTACAAAAAGAATACACAGCGTAACAAAGCTGCCTTATGAACAGCACCTTAAAATCCTTTCCCTATACTCAGTGTCCTATGGATTGCTGAGTGTTGCTTTATGCTTGGCTTACAAGGCATCTGCAAACTCCACACTTATGAATCTTCTACATATTTGTAAGTCAAAGAGTACCAGAAATACAAGGTCTAGGGACCTGAATTTTGTTTTTGACTTAAACAGAACATGCTGGAGAGGCAGAGATTTGCCCCAGATACTGCCAGTCTTATAGAACAGGATTCACATCAATGTGAAGCTGAGTTCATCTATTACCCAGTTTAAGCACAACCTAGACAAGTGGATGGGGAATAGAAAATTTAGACTGGGCCTTGCACCCACGTCTTTTATGGACAAAGGTAGCTTATAAATGTCTAACTCTCAATGTCCTATTTGGATCCAGGACATCATTATTCTTGTGGTAAAACTTGGCTAGGCTTAGAAAGGACCCCTGAGTCATTAGCCTAATGACAGTCTATGAATCTATGAAACTATGAAAACTAGAATATTATGGTGGACATGTATAACTTGAAAGACAGGTTTGGTGAAGAACCCACTTTAGTATACAAATGGGGTAGGAATATTAAAAATATAATGGAAGCTATAAAATTCCCCAATGAGAGATATGGGATGGTAAAATGTGTATCTTGCAAACAATGTAGAATCATATAAGAAGAAACTAATGTATCTATTTCTTCTTTTCCTTGTCCATTAGCTCATAATGGTAAATATAATTGTAAGAGTTGGGAGGGTGGCTTAATGGCTAAGGTGTTTGCCTTAAAAACACAAGGTGCAGGGTTTGAGTCTCACAATGAATAATTGGCTAGGCTTAAAATGGCTCGCAAGGGCAGTTAGCTTAGTACTATACTATGAACCTAATACTTCATGAGTGGTATACCTTGCAATTTGCCTTTCTTATCCATATTTTTATGTTGGTAGCAGAGAGGCAAGTGAAAACAAGAATATATGAACATAACTTGTCTAATTGGAATAATGATACATGAAATAAATTATATAAACATTCTATTAATTGCCAAGAATTAAAAAAATATATATATTTTTCATATTGGAGAAGTTACCAATGATGATTAGAAGTGGTTTATGGGAAGCAAAATTGGAGTCCAGGGAACTATTTTGGCAGTTAAAATTGAATGCCACCTACCCTCCAGCATTAAATGATAACGTTTCAATCAATAGCATTTTGGTGTTAAAAGCTAATCACATGTGATGCAATTATTTTTATTAATTCATATAAGGTTTTTATATTCTAATTAATTTATTTACATATTTATTATTCTTATTCTTATTCTTATTATTATTAATAATGTTTTTGTATTAAATATAAGCTGTTCATGTCGTAGGCTGTATTGTTGCTTTAAGGCTTAGAGAGCGTTAATAAGTTTAATTTTATTGGCTGCTTTGCATCAGTGTTCTTTAAGTTTTTAAGCAGATTTATTTGTACCAGTACATTAGTTCTGATGAAATTCTTACATTCAATAAAAGTGGTTAACCTTTTATAAATATCTAAACCTCTCAGCCTGGTGTTTGGAATTATTGGTGTCATTCCAAGCATTCTACTTTTTTTTTTTTTTTTTTTTTTTTTTACACTGGTAGTTTTGTTTTGAGAGTCATTTATATATAATGAAAGAGAAGCCTGATAACTGTACTGATGTAGTTCAGCGTAACACAGACAGAAAGTTGGTGAAATTTCTGAAAAAAGATATTTATTAATTTTTGTATAGAATTGCAAGTCTACTATTGGAATATCATTTTAAGATTGAGGTTCTGGGGAGGGATAGTTGAATTGCACATAGTTATTTGATTTTTTTTTTGTTAGATATTGATAATGTTTATCTAGATAATGTTAATGGACATGGAATTGTATGCACTAACAATTGGAACTGCACAATTGAGAAGACTTGATCAGAGGTAGTTATATTTCTAAAAGGATAATATGTAACTATTATTTTAAACCAGAAGGGTAGCAGTTTCAAGAGTATTTCATAAAGCATAGTAAAGTGAAGATTAAGTGTTTGGTTATGTTATGTTGAAAAAACAGAAATACCTTCAGTTACTAAATTAAACTAGCAGTGATTATGAGATGTTTGACTTGGTGTATGAATGGACTAGCTAATGAGGTACACTTGAATAGTACTAGTGGCACTACAAGAAGTCTATATTGATAAATCTGAGTGTGATAAACTATTTAAAAGCACTTGGGTAGAAGAACTGCTTCTGCTCTTCAATGGACCTGAAAGACTGATTTTTTTTGGTGATATGACAGTGCCTTTTTTCTCAGGAGACTATCTTGTTAGATAAACATGGCAGATCTGTTTAAGGGATGGAACATGGATGTGATGTATACTTTTTTTAATGTACACTTTCCTCACAGTTTCATTCATATGGAATTAAGGATGTTAATGCATCTTTATTAACTTCATGTTAGATTGGAATGTAATCATGGAAAGTGAAAATGTATGAGGAAGACTTGTGGAGAATAGGGTTTCGTGGAAAAGGAGATACATGAAACATTTTACTTGGGATGTGATGTTAATGGTACATATGACTGAGTTATTAGAATATGAGTTTAATTATACTTTTTACTCTTAGATACACATGACTTAGTTAATGTGTAGTACCATTTATGAAACTCTGGAGCTTTAATATCCGGTTGGATCAAGTCATATGTTTCCAATTATAATATGATACCATACACCTGTGCAACTGAGGTTAGCCCCTTCCAACCAAATAACCTGAGTAAACACAAGAACTTTCTCTACATACCATCCTAGGCAAGTCTCAGACTACGGTTTAAAGAAAACATTATGAAATTAAATGACCAAGTGAGGTAAGATAAGTATGGTAATATTGAAAAAGGTTTGAAAAGGCTTAAGAAAAATTGGTACAAATTAAAGAAGTTAGAGACTAACAAACAGCACAATCAAGGAGATTAATGTAGGATTCCAAATCATATCCAGGAAATTAAAGGGATACTGGATAAAGAGCACAAATGTTTGTTGGAAGAGGCACGTTGTTCTTGTAGTTTGTTCACAGTCTGAAGGAACTAAGATAACATCTCCTGACAGTATTGCACACATTTTATAGAGCATTTCATCAGGCGGCATAAGGCTGAACTGAAGAAGGAGAAAAGGAGCAAGAATTGTTTCCTCTTCTTGAATCAACTTAATCTACATATCCTCAAGCAAAGGGAAGTGAAGGGTAAAATAGGTACAGTTACATTAAAGGATGTAGAGGAGGTTATTAAGCAGATGGCTTCTTGAAAGACCACAAGGTTGAATAGATTACTTTTTGAATTATGAAGACAATGTGGGGTGAGCAATCAGCCTGATAATGAAAATATTCAATTAGATCTTATCTGGTAGAGAAAGTCTAGATTCCTGCTGGTAGGGTATTATTACTATTGTCCCAAAGGAAGGAAGGAAGGAAATCTGAGTCACTGTTCTAGTCAACTATAACTAGTCTTTATTTCATGTCACTGCTTGAAAAAGATTTGTTTAGAATATTCCAGCACTGGTCAACCTGGATTATTGTGGTTTCATAGAAGGATGTCAGACATTCAAAAATAATAATATAACAACTTCTAATCATGGAACATGGTTTGAAAATAGAAAACACATTCAATATAGTTGAGTAGGTGTATTTAAAGCAGATCCTTTGTAAGTTTGGGTTTACTGAAAACTTTGTGAATCTTTTTTTTTTCTTTTGTTATGAGGGCTCAGAAGATTGTCGTTTAGTGCAGTCAGTATTGCTCCCTCTCCTCAGTCTTATTTACTCTTTATCTGAACCCATTTTAAACTTGGGTGTATGGGAATATAAGTTAGATAATACAGACATGAATCATTTTTTATATGCAGATGATATGATTATCTATTTGACCAACCCAGAGAGAGATATTAAAAGACAGTTTACTAAAATTCAGGCCTATAGTAACCTACTAGGATGTAAGTAAATCATGAATAAAAAAACAGAATTGTGTCATTCTGTCATTGAACTTAAATCCCTGAAACAAGCTAAGCAGACAATTCCCATATCCATGGAAGGGCAGGTTTTTAACATATTTAGTAGTCTGATTTGAGAGAAAATTGTGGATGAAAAGATGAAAGATGGTTCCCATGGAATTAGTCCAGAGAACACATGAAATAAATTTGTTTTTGTTCTCTTGCTTTTGTATGTATTGTAGTCCTTTATGGTGAGACCCTCCTCAACCTTTATATAACAGTGAAAGGTTTGATGACAGATTTTATATGAGAAATGAGGAAAACCCACATTCTGAAGAACCTTTGTTTCACAATCAATTTAATTCCCAGAAATACTTTTATGTGAAAGTTGGAAGTGAGTTTGGAAAAAAAAAAGAAAGAAAAAGAAGAGGAAGATTCAGTTCTATTGTTTATTCAGTGTTCTCTATAACCACACCCAGAGAATGATGTCATGGCAGGTACTAGTCATCTGCAAACCATTCTTGGTAAGCAAAAACAACTTACATCTTTAGAAGAGTGTCTTCTTGATTGCATTGATTTTCACTAGTACATCCTCAAATAATTGTCAGTGTAATGTTTTCTACCTCCAAATCCAGTTTAGCTTTGAAATAAAACCACACACATGATAAAATCAAATAAGCAGTGGGGGACATGCTTCCTATAGAGGGATGCCCTATTTCAACTAACTGTATACAACCATCCTAATAAAAATAGCTGCCTCAATAATCTTACTTATTGTATAAACAACTTATTTAGGCCTTCCTCTATCTTTATTTAGTTATGCTTTGTTTACTAGCTCTTTTCAGGGAACACCCAAGGTGGCATTTATACTAAGGGAAATTTGACCATGGCACTGGGAAACTTCCTTGACTCTTTTCAATAGACAGTGTGGGATTCTTACATCCACTTGAGCTACCTCCAAGTCAAGCAGATGGGACCTCAATTTAACATCTCATCTGAAGGATGACAAAGTCAGGAGAGCAGCGCCTCCCTTACACTGCACTGTAGTGTCAGCAATTGATCTATCTGGTGAGGGAATGGAACCCAACCCACAGTCTTCTGCACAAAGTTGAGTGCGCTACTTGTTGTACCACTGACACTGCTTTAAGTTTCATCAGTGTTACATTCTGAAATACCTCTCAGATTCTATGAATACTTACATCATATTAAAGATGAACATGGAAACTTATGTTGCTATCTAGATGGAATATAAAAACATGGGAAAGCAAACAATTACAGGTGGAAATTTGAAATTTTGTGGAATTAGGAGCATATTTATTACTGAGTATCTCTCTAACAACTCTTCTTCCAAAATCTCCATGTTTGGTGATCTATCCCAAGAGTTCATCTCCTTTGCAGTTGCACGGTTGCATCTAAATTGATCTCTCTCATTCCTTTATATACCTTGCTCAGTACATTCATTGTGAATGGACACACTTACCTCTTTTAGTTAGAAACTTCACTATTGTGGGCTGAGCTGCATCAGTCAGATCTATTATTGCAACTTTCTTAGAACCCTGCAATAACACTGCATTCTATTTTGACACAACACCACATTTTCACATTTTCAGCTTTAATTGTTCAAATATATAATTAGCATTTTCCTCCATATTCAGTTTCTAAGATCCTCCTACTCCATACTGCTCAGCAAGGAGTACAAAATGTTCCTCCATTCATTTACCTCATCCTAATTCAAAATATACCCTGAGACTCCCATGAAGTACTTCAGGGTGACAATCTGTTTCTATTTCTGTTCTTCATAAACTCCTAAAATTAGACTACTTCCTTCTGAATCTGATCAACGCACTCTAAGTGTATCAATTATTTCCGCTTCACCTCATACACAAAGTTTGTAACAAGAACACAATTTTGAGGTGTATTAGTCACTTTCTGAAAGAAGTTTAAGTAACAACCCTCTGAAGTCGAATATATCCTCCTGACCATATACAATACCAAATAATGCAGTTTTTGATGCAAAAGTGTGTTATTTCCTCAGTTTACTTTGTTGATAAGGATGTTCCTTTGAAAATTTTCTTGGAGCTGAAATTCACTTCATCCTTCCATCCACAACCTATTTTTCCCATTTTTGCAGATAGACTCAGGATGTCACTTTAACAGTGGCCACAAGCTATAGACAATATTCATACCATGAGGTGGCTAGTCCCACAATATTGGTGAGAACAGAAACTTCCCAGTGTAGTACAGAGCAGTGAGTGATCCTATTGTGTCTAGCAAACTATTCTCTAATATAGAACATTTGATATTTTTTGAACATCTGGTAATTTTGATGAAATGCATTCTGTTAAAGCTGCAGTTTCAACAATTTCAATCTTGCTGTATACTACAAAAGAAAACACAGAATAAACAATGAAACTGAAATGTCAAGCAATTGAATTCAAACAGAGGTGGTCCATTCAAGTGTGCAGCTCTGCCTATGAAACAATGTTTTGAGGCAGAGTAAATGGTGACTTTGAGAAAAAGTATGTTGACAGTTAGAACTTGATTAAATATTCATTGGTCAGCTGCTGGGTAAGCCTTTCAGCACAGGCCTTATGTGTGGTACAGTGGTAATGGAGGTATTACAGGAGTGGCAGATCTTAAAGAATACAATCTTGGCATCTGACAGACCTGGTGAAAATCCTCTGTAAAGTCAAAGTACAGTACCCATCTTTGATTGATGTTCCCTGCCCACAGTTGTAAATGCCCAGACATTACGGTAACACATTATTAATTCAGCTATTTGGTTAGCAGTAACTTCTTCCATGTTATCTATGTTTGTCTCAACTGGACAACAATTTCACATAGAATTTATCCTTATTTGAATGGATTGATGTGAAAAGGATGGTGATAGATCTCAGAGGGGATTTCACAGTGGATAGGATAACAGCTTTCTCCTGCTACTAGGACATTACTTCCTTCAGTGGTGAATGGTAAATAAGTCAGTACACCTTTTATATGTGCATTGCAATGGTCAAATATAAGTGCCATTGTTCTTGGTACCGCTGATAGGATGCTTCCAAGGATGTTATAAAAAACGTTAGCCATTTCTGCATGCAAGTAACATGATATGCATGTTTGAGTAGAATGTGAAATTTGGAGCAGATTCCCTCATATGGAGCTGACTCCAAAGCAGTTGGTATGCACTATTCACTGACACACTTCTGACCATCTCTTTGTTTTGGTCCTCCAGGTACCAACAGTGCATACAAAACTATGTCAGAAAGAAGGTAATCTGTGATCATCAGACTGGAGTCTGGGCATTGGACCAAATTTTAACTCTATCCTTCTTCTGTATCTTTACCCTTGTCGCGTTCCTCTTATTGAGTTTTTTATTATTTTTTTTATTTTGGTGGGCCCTAGGTTTTGTTCCATTACCATATAATAAGTTCTCCTATTTGTGCCAGCATAACTCAATGCAAAGCTCTTTTGGTCATAACTTTTAATTTCCTTACTTAAGCTTTATGTTTTCAGTTGTTACTGCTACTTTACCACTGGTGTTTGGTGGCACTATCCATGGTCTGACACCAACCGGTTTGTGGTATCTTGAGGCATTCCACAACAAGTGGCATGAAAGTGGAAAGTAACCAGAAATTTACAAACAGATAATTACATCATATTGGGTTTTCTTTATGTAAGGGCACTAATTTAGCCTCTAAATGTCATAATTTCATAATTAGGTCAAGAGGTTTATAACGTGATTGTTTTAATACCATTCTCTTTCATGGCATTTAGATCTTGGCTGTAATTTACTTTTTTATTACAGACTGATACCATGGCAAGTGTCACAGACAGATGGTATTCATAGTCACTTGTGCAACTGAGATAAGGGTATTCCCGATGCTTAGGAATGAATGTAACAAAGGTGCAATTCATAGAGGCCATTTATGCTACTGCAAAAGACCTGAAAACTCATGAGATGCAAATGAGAAACGTTGTAATTTTTGTAATTCATAGTTTGACATCCCTGTGGTATGTATATTCATTGTTAAATGAGGTGCTTCGCCTTTGATATTGAAGTTGCAGTCCACAGACTTGTTTGTCCAAGTATCTCATGCACTCCAATGGAGCTCAAGATGTTTGCACTATAATTTCCAATGGGTGGACCCTAAGCCTTTTGACAGGATTTAATTATGTCCTCATATTTCAAACAAATGTTTATATTTATGGAACTGTAGGGGTTATGAAAGAAGTAAATGGCAGACTCTTTAGCGCAGACAATTTTTATGGTGGTAGTATTTTTTAGGTCTAGGTCTTAAACCAAATTTTATAACTCACAGTAAATGCAGTAACTATTTTATTTATTTTATTTTATATTTGACTACCGGATTGGTCTGACTGGGCAATCAGGTGCTTATTTTCAGCAGAGACCAAGGGAGAAAAGCTCCACATACATGACAATCATAAAAAATACAAAAGCTCCACATATATGATAAAAATATAAAAGTCAGAGATGAGTAGAAATTAATAAAGCAAACAATAGTATATCATAGTATTATGAGAAGTTACAGGAGTGTACAATATATAGAGTGTACGGTAATAAAACAAAAAATACAATGTATTTGAACAAGAAAGTGCAGTAATAATATATACAGTTATATACATGCATTTCAAAATACAATTCACTATGGCAGTTTTTTTTTCTATGTGTTTCAACTTTAAGTAGTGCCAAAGGAAGATTTATCTGAATGGTGGTAGCAGGGCTAGCCATGGTCAGTACAGGTACATTGCCAGATGAGATTGAGGTAGGCTTTTAATTGGGTTTTAAAGATGGGACTGCTGCTTTGCAATCTGATATCTGGTGGAAGACAATTCCATATTTTAGCAACTGTGTAGAAGTAGAAGGATTTACCAGCACTGTGTCTACACTTAGCTATTTCAAGAAGGGCATTACATTTGTAATATTTTGTAAACAACTTACAATATATCAGCAACCCCTCAAATTACACACATGATGTCATCAGCATTTTATTTATCTATCTGAGAGTTTTCATATGAAGCTAAGGGGTTCTGTCTGTGTTACTTGGTTGTTGAAATATTTAGAAAAATGTGAAATTATATCTACATAAATTAATGTCATAAAAACAACAGTTAAAATCTATTTACCTGCACTAGACAGAGGTCAAATATTAATGTAGTTGAGTTTGCCATTGTGTAAGCTTTAAGATGAAATCTTTTAAAACCTTGTACATAGCATGGTTTTGGAATTATTGATGCAAGTGACCACTTCAGTAAAATGTCCAGGTATGCCCAAGCACCAAAATGAACATTCACCTAAGTCTCTCCTTCAGTAATATGTCCAGGTATGCACAAACACTAAAATGAAACATTCACCAAAGTGACCCCTTCAGTAATATGTCCAGGAATGCACAAGCAGCAAAATGAAGCATTCACCCAAGCAACCCTTTCAATAACATGTCCCAGTATGCACAAGCACCAAAATGTAAAATTCACCCAAGAAACCCCTTCAGTAACATGCCCCAGTATGCCCAAGCACTGAAATGAAACATTCACCCAAGCAACCCCTTCAGTAATGTGTCCAGGTGCACACAAGCACCAAAATGAAACATTCACCAAAGCAACCCCTTCAGTAAAATGTCCAGGCATGCACAAGCACTGAAATGAAACATTCACCCAAGTGACCCCTTCAGCAAAAAGTCCAGGTATGTGCAAGCATCAAAATGAAATATTCAGCCAAGTGACCCCTTAAGTAACTTGTCCAGGTATGCACAAGCACCAAAATGTAAAATTCACCCAAGAAACCCCTTCAGTAACATGCCCCAGTATGCCCAAGCACTGAAATGAAACATTCACCCAAGCAACCCCTTCAGTAATGTGTCCAGGTGCACACAAGCACCAAAATGAAACATTCACCAAAGCAACCCCTTCAGTAAAATGTCCAGGCATGCACAAGCACTGAAATGAAACATTCACCCAAGTGACCCCTTCAGCAAAAAGTCCAGGTATGCGCAAGCATCAAAATGAAATATTCAGCCAAGTGACCCCTTAAGTAACTTGTCCAGGTATACACAAGCACCAAAATGAAACATTCACCCAAGCAACCCCTTCAGCAATAAGTCCAGGTATGCACAAAAACCAGAATGAAACTTTCACACAAGTAAAACTTTCAGTTACATAACCAAGTATGCACAAGTACTAAAATGAGACATTTCCCTAAGTCACCCCTTCAGTAAAATGTCCTACTATTCAGAAGTAGCAACATAGCTCCCTCTTGCATCTCCATATTCTGATTGAAACCTGCTATTTTCTGGCATAAATTTAGGGCTATTTACACACTTTCTATGCAAATGAGTTCATTATAGATTTATGTCTATGAATTAATTTCATGCGTATATGTCTTAAACCCCTTAATAGTGAAATAGCTGTCGCCCTGTCGTTTATGCATTAATCATGTTACATATTTCCTGTAGTGGAGTATTCTCAAAAAGTCCTCCACATTTCCATAGTCATCCTGACACTCTAGGATTTGCATAACCTCATAGTGCCACTCTTCTCGGATCACCACTATGATTATGCAAAGCCTCAGATTATGAATACCTTGAAGACTTCAAACATTTCATTTTAGATTATTCTCAGTGACACAGTTATCTGTTTTTTCTTCATCATTCAGTCTCCTCCTGCAGAAATTCACAAACAGATAATTACATAATATTGGACTTTCTTTGTGTAAAGGCTCTGATTTAGCCTGTAAATTCACAACATCAACAAATATTTCCTCTGCCCCTTTGTTGACTACTCTCTACTGTTCATATTCTTCTTCTTCCTCTTTTGGCTTTTCCCGATTAGGGGTTGCCACAGCGGATCACCTGTCCACTCATGATTGGCAGTGGAGTTTTTACGGTGTCAAGTTACCAGCACAGTGCCCAACCTTCCACAGAAGGCACACACATGCACGCACTTACACCTAGGGCCAATTTTAGTGTCCAGTCCACCTACAGCATGTCTTTGGGATGTGGAAGGAAACCGGAGCACCCAGAGGAAACCCATGCAACTACAGGAAGGACATGCAGACTCTGCACAAAAGGCACCACAGCCAAGGATCGAACCAGAGAGCCTCTTGCTTTGAAGCGACAATGCTAACCACTGCACCACTGTGGCCACCTCCCTCTACTGTTCATACTCTGCAGTGAGATATTCATTTTCTCTCCTTTTAAATATATGCTTTTCTGCATTTCTTATGATTATCCCTTTTAATTTAATTATTTTATTTTAATTTACTTCTGTTCAAAGGATTTTATAACTGTCCTTACTAATGTGCTTCAGCTATATCGTTTGCTTTAATTCTTTACATTTGCTTTTCTCCATCTTTATTTTTTTTGTCTCTGAGCTGTTGTTTTCTCCTTCTACTATTATGCTTTTCTTCTGGTATCTTCCTGTAGGTAAGTCTACGCATTTTAGTATTTAGAACACTGGCTTCATGTCTGTTTTCTTTTATTTACTCCTCTATAAGTGCAACTAATGTTGCTGCTTTATAAATTGCCAGACTCTAATTTGGCAAATATTTAATCACTACTACATATCGGAAAGTCTTTATTTTGCTAAAAAATCCATTTTCAGGTTATGACAGTGTTTATGTAATTTTGAGCATGCAGAAATGCTTAAAAACTTCAATGATGAGTTTAAAGCTGGGATGCAATACAATCCTCACCACTCAAACAAATTGCCCAATGAGGGTTGGTCAGTCATGGTAACAGTGAAAAAATGTGATTTCAAGACAGGTATAGCTGCAATCAGAAAGACCTCTTTATTGCCTCATAACCATTTCTATGAATTGAACATAAAAGCTGTTAGGTCTGATCACACTAGTGTTGCCCTTAGAGATGCATGAACTAATTTAGCAAAGGCACTCATCTATAAGCATGCACACAAGCACATGAGCACAAAAACACACATGAAGGCATGCACCGACATTGGCATACACACGTACACACAAACATACACATTCAGTCACCCACATGCATGTGCACACAGACACACTCACACACACACACACACACACACACACACACACACACACACACACACACACACACACACACACACACACACACACACACTCCCTCATATACAGCCACATCCACTCAGCAACAATCAGTCCTCATCACAATTGACTACATTTGCAGAAACACTCACACTCATACACTTGCACACAAAAAACAATACTCATGCACATATCTGCACTCTTGCTTCCCTACTTAACCCTCACAGTGGGACTACCTAAACACACACAGACGCGCGCACACACACACACACACACACACACACACACACACACACACACACACACACACACACACACACACGCACATGCACACACATACACACAGCACTTAGGATCTGCATCTGTACATTAGTACTACAGGGGGCAGTCCTTGGGTACCTTTTCTGTTTCCCATCCATAGATCAATGTTTTGCTTGGAAATGGACAAGGATAAATACTGTTTTATTTGGATGGGGAGTCTGCCCCATAGCAACAGTATCCTATGTGAAATGTCCATCCAAACTGTTCTGTTGATGTTAAAGAAGTGGTTTAGATCCCTAGACTGAGTATTTCTGATGCATCTGAATTGCTGATGTGCAGTAAATCCATCAGTAATGGGTTGGAGGATGCTCTGTATGCCAGACACAGGTCACCTCTTAGCAGTCTACAGGATACCAAATATAGTGACAGGGCTTTGAGTCAGTCTATGTAGGACATGTTGTTTAAACCTTGTATCCTTTTAGTAAGATATCTGTGAGGATGTTCCAGTTGTTGCATGTGCCTGGACAGATACATGGCAAAGGGGGCATCATATTCAATAATTGGCCTAATGAGGCCATAGATACCAACAAAATTCCACTGTATAAGCAGACACATACACTACCACACTATTCCAGCATGTAAACAGCTACATAAATGCAGCTATACCTGATAGAAACAAGTGCAGGGCAAACCCCAGATATAAACCCATATGGTAGAACCATAATCTCAACAAGTTTATAATGAAAGGAAAATAATTTTGGCCAAAAGTAAGAAAAGTAATTCCCAGAATGTCAGAGCCCTTGTCAGTGAAAAAAAGGAGCTTAATAAAATCCACCAAAGGCAGGTTTGTGGCTTAAATAGCTATCCAAACCAAAGACAATCACAAGGCATTCTTTAGTGAAGTTCTTAATCTCAAAACCACAATGCAATAATGCACTGAACTGATAGTGAATGATGTCATTTATAATGAAGCTGAAGATACAGTGAACTTTTAAATTTATCTCTAACTTACATAGAATCATAGGAGGTTACTAGGCTATTGGCCCTGAGGGTCTTATAAGCCTAGCCAAGAGTTTCACCCATGTTTAGACAAGTCAGCACCCAAAGCCCCTGTCCAGCATGGACACAGGTGGCATCCTAGGGGTGTATTTTCTGTTTCCCATCCACTTATCCAGGTTGCACTTAAAAAGGGATAATGAGGTACTCTGCTTTACATGGAGAGGGAATCTATTCCACAGATGGGGGAGTCTCTGGGACACAATTCTGTCCTGCCAACAAGTCCTATTGATATCATAAACCAGGTTGAGGTCACCCATACAGGTTGCTTGAGTGGAACTTGGCTTGGAGGTATGCAGCAGTCCCATCAATGTGGGGTCTGAGATTGCTTTGTATGCCAGACAGAGGTCACCTCTGAGGAGTCTGTATGAATCTGCGTAGAGGGACAGGGCTTTTAGCCTATCTGTGTAGGGTAGATGTTTGAGGCCTTGGATTCTCCTGGTGAGGAACCTCTGTGGTCTCTACAGCTGCTGCATCTGCTTTGCAAGGTACATGCCGAAGGGGTGTTGTACTCAATAATTGGTCTTATAAGGGAAGAATACAGGGATATTATGACCTCTTTGTCCCTGGATGAGATACCCATACTTAAGAGGCGGGCCCTGTAGAAAGCTTTCCGTATAATGAAAGCAACATGGTGGTCAAAAGTCAGGTTGCTATCAACCTGGGTGCCCAAATCCCTCACTGCTGACTGTGCACTTAGGACATTGTTATTAATGTGATAATATGTGGAGACGTCACTCTCCCCAACGGGGATGATGATGATGCATTTTTTGGCACAGAGCTTAAGGCCATGTTTCTGGCACAAGCCAAACGGAACTGGAAACAATAAGAATAGACCCAAGATAATGTTCACCGTTTATTGTAAGCGCTTTCGGCTTAGTCCTTACTAAGCCTTCTTCAGACAAACAGTGAATACTACATTACTAACAGATTATATACATTCATTACTTAATTGATTATTACTAATTAAAAGGGCAATGATCAGTAACTATAAATTTTCTTAAAATACAGACGAAATATAACCTTTAAAAATATATATGTGTAACCTTTAAAAAGGTTTAGAAACCTCACCACTTTAACAGAGAATGACTGCATCAATTCACATATATTTATATAGTAATTCATAAATACATATGCTTAATATTATAAATACATTAAATTATACATCCCTAATCAGAAACAAACTGCTGTCAATGGGATGTATATGTTCTTATAATATATGAATTATTATACTTGATAAATTAAAACCAACATGAAATCAAAAATACCACACAAACCAGGCTTAAACACATTGCTTGTTTAAATAATCCTCTATAAGTGAATATTTGTTGTTAATTAAACCATGCAGTTTATGATGTACAAATTAATTTATAACCCTAACCATCCTAAACATTATAGATATACAAAGATGTTTGCGAATATTCCAATATTATTACTAGTGTATGTGGAAAAGTTTAAAAACTTCCAAAGATTTTTAAATTTTTGTAAAAATTTTCAAAAATATTTTTTCAAAAAACCTTTTAAAAATGTTTTGAAACAATGTTCACACATCTATCTATTTAATGACAGTAATTTTAACATACATTTAATTGACATAGTTTCGTTTAAACCAGGATATGACTGTGCATTTGTCAAAATTTGCCATTTTAGCTCATCTAGTTCTAAATTCAATTTCTACTTATAGAGGATTATTTAAACAAGTAATGTGTTTAAGCCTGGTTTGTGTGGTATTTTTGATTTCATGTTGGTTTTAATTTATCAAGTATAATAATTCATATATTATAAGAACATATACATCCCATTGACAGCAGTTTGTTTCTGATTAGGGATGTATAATTTAATGTATTTATAATATTAAGCATATGTATTTATGAATTACTATATAAATATATGTGAATTGATGCAGTCATTCTCTGTTAAAGTGGTGAGGTTTCTAAACCTTTTTAAAGGTTACACATATATATTTTTAAAGGTTATATTTCGTCTGTATTTTAAGAAAATTTATAGTTACTGATCATTGCCCTTTTAATTAGTAATAATCAATTAAGTAATGAATGTATATAATCTGTTAGTAATGTAGTATTCACTGTTTGTCTGAAGAAGGCTTAGTAAGGACTAAGCCGAAAGCGCTTACAATAAACGGTGAACATTATCTTGGGTCTATTCTTATTGTTTCCAGTTCCGTTTGGTTTGTCTTTTCACAAGTTTCTTTTTTGGTCATTTGTTCATGTTTCTGGCACAAGTCATTTGTTTGGGTGAGACCCTCTTGGAGGACATCCACATAGCTTAACGAATTGATAACTGCACCCAGCTTGCAGTCATCTGCAAACCTGGTCAGCAATACCCCACTGGTTTTGGCCTGTACCTCAGAGAAGTATATCCCGAATAACAGAGGCCCCAAGACTGATCCCTGGGGAACTTTGCTCATTACAGGTCTACTGCAGGTAGGAATGTTGTGCTTTTTTGGTTCATATGCCATTTGGAAATGTATGTGTGCGAGCTGCTGTTTTGATTAGTTGTGCAGACATAAGTTATTTTGATTGTTCATGTAGTTTGCATCTCTGCACATGCATAATAGTTCTTATGTTCATAGGTTCATAGGTAGGTACTAGACAATCTGCCCGAGGGCATTTATAAGCCTAGCCAGAGTGTGTCAGCTTTCGCTGCCCCATTGATTAATTAACTGATCCTCTGTCAAGCAGAGCCAATGAAGTGTTCCCAGGGGTGTATTTTCTGTTACCCATCCACTCATCAAGGTTTTTCTTGAAGAGTGTTAGTGAGGGGCTCTGCCTGATGTAATTTAGAATTTTGTTCCAAAGCATGGGGAGTCTCTGTGGCAGGAATCTATCCCTCCAGCATGTTCTGTTTATTGTTGTGGTGAGGTTTAGCTCACTAGAGCACGTGGCTCGCAGTGACTTGGATTTCTTTAGTTGGAGCATGTCCATCAATTCTGAGTTGGACATGGCTTTGTATGAGGGGCAGAGATCAATTCTGAGTAAGCGATATGCCACTGAGTACAGCCGGAGTTTTTTCAGTCGGGCTGCATAGGACATATGTTTGAGGCCAGTAATCCTCTTGGTGAGGTACCTTTGTGGTCTTTCCAGCTGTTGGAAGTGTCTTGTGAGGTACAACCCAAATGGGGCATTGTACTCTATGATGGGTCTAATGAGTGACGAGTAGAGGGGCACTATAACCTCTTTATTTCTAGATGTGAACCCTTTAGTAATTAGATGGGCCACATAGAAGGATTTTCTAACTACTTTGGCAATATGATTGTCAAAGGAGAGATTACCATCTACCTGGGTCCCCAGATCTCTTAGTACCTTTTCTGTATTAAGGGGGCTGTCACCTATGTGGTAATTTGTGGGTGTTTTGTTTTTCCCAAATGGGATGACTATGCATTTTTTGGCATTTAACTTGAGGCCATGACTTTGACACCAGGTGTCCGTCTCAGTAAGGCCCTTTTGGAGGATGTCCGTGTCAGCCAAAGAGTCAATTATGACTCCCAGTTTGCAGTCATCAGTGAACCTGGTTAACCATAGTCCTCCTGTGTTTGCCTGTACTTTAGAGAAGTATATGTCGAACAGTAGGGGTCCCAGGACCAAGCCTTGCGGGACACCACTTGTGACTGGTTTAAAGTCAGACCTGGAGCCTGCTATTCTTTCCGTGTGAGTTCTGTCTGTGAGCCAGTTGGCAACCCATCTCATGGCATAGGGGTTTATGTTCAGGCTGGTGAGTTTTCTGTAATACCTGAGTGGGGAATGGTGTCGAAAGCCTTGGCGAGGTCAAGGTAGGCTGTGTGGGCCACCTTTCCCTTGTCTATGGCCTTGGTGACTGTCTCAAAGAAGTCAATCAGGTTTAGTAGGCATGATCTGCCCTTAACAAAGCCAAATTGGGTCGGGTCAAGTGTTTGGAGGTTCCCAATGTCTTTGTTAATGAGCTCCATGATGATGCACTCCATAGCCTTGCAGACCAAGCTAGTCAGGCTTATGGGGCGATAGTTACTAGGGTCAGTTGTGGCCCCTCCTTTGTGAAGAGGAATAACCATTGCTGTGCACCATTCTATGGGCACAGAGCCTGTGGAGAGGCTGAGATTGAACAGTGTGTTTAGGTAGGGGATTAGTTTGTTCTGTAGTTCATGCAAGATGCAGCCTGGGACACCATCTGGTCCCATTGACACTGTGTTTTTGGCTTTTGAAAGGGCTGTTTTCACCTGTGCATCTGTGATTTTTGGGACACTACACTTTTCCTGTATTGTCCTGGGCCCTTTTGGAGGTGAGAGGGGGTGAAGTTTGCACTGAATCTATCTGCCAGGATGTTGGCAATATCAGTAGGTTCAGTATATTTTGTGCTATTTTACACTAGTTCAGTGCATATCTGCGAGTTGCTACTTAGATTCTTAACATAGCTAAAGAGGGCTTTGTGGTTATCTTTTGAATCCTTGGCTATTTTTCTTTCGAAGTTAGCCTTGGATGATTTCATGAGGGACCTTAGTTTCTTACTAATACTGATCAGGGATGTCTTTCCTTCTTGGAATTTGCTTTTTTCTGAACTAGTTTCCTCCTTCTATTGTATAGCCTGTTTATTGCAGGGGTCCACCAAACTGGTTTCCTTCTCTTAGAGGAGTGAGTCTTGGTTTTGCTAGAGATGGCACAATCCATGCATCCTTGTAGGTGCTCATAGAGTGCATTTGTAAAGGTTTCTGCATCTTGGGCAGTGTTATCCTTTAGCGTGGGGGCTGTGAAACTCACCTCTGTCTTAAGTAAGGTGAAATTTGCTTTAGAAAAGTTTTTTTACTGTGGTTTCCTTAGTTGGGGGAGGTGGTGTGGTGTGGACATCCAGAGTGATTAGTTTATTGTCTGATCTAACCAGTGATGGGTCGATCTCCGCTGTGGAACACCTGTCACCCATGTTGGTGATGACCAGGTCCAATATGTTTTCACCTCTGGTAGGGGAGTTTACCAGCTGATCCAGGGTGTTTGAGTTGATGAATTCCAGGAAGCACTGGGCCAGGGAATTTGTACTCGAGTAGTTTTCCCAGTGAATGGTAGGGTAATTGAAATCGCCCAATATCAGGGTGTTCGGTAGGACCTCCATGTTTTCCAGTGTCTCCAGAAAGGTGGAGTGGTGGTCCTGGGTCATGGAGAGGTATCTGTAGCAGGCCACAATTTTCATTGCAGATTTGCCCGATGTTAGTTGCACATGGATGATCTCAGAGGTATCATGTTGCGCCACTAATATGGAGGTGTAGGTATCCTTGATGAATATGGATATACCCCCTCCTTTTATATTTCGGTCCGTGTTCTGTGGCGGAAACATGTGGTATGAGTTGTAGCCCGGTAGTGCTAGGGTGCTCCCTGGAGCCTTGAACCAGGTTTCAGATACTGCACAGATGTCGACGTTCTCCATACTGAGGAGTGCTTCGAGTGCATGCATTTTGAAATTTAAACTCCTGCCATTGAGTAGCATAACCCTCATTTTTATGTTAATTGTGCTGTTTACGGAGGTGGGTTTGACTTGTGAGCCTTGCCTAAAAAAGGCACTATGGGGACAGCAAGAGCCTTGGCCAGTATTCGAAAGTCTAGGGGTGACAGGTGCAAGCCATCTCTTGCGAAGCAACGTGGCTTGTCAAGCATGTCGTTCCAGGCTGACAGACACTGGATCTCCTTTGAATGACACCAGAAGCTTAGCCAATTGTTGAAATTGATATTTTTTTCTTTATACTGAGGTATCATTCTTGGTAAGGGCAAGATGCTACTCAGGTCAGGGTCATACCAGCCTGGGCTGCATGATCAGAGAGCTCTTCCATGTATCTTTTCATGTAGTCCAGGGAGGTATGTCTCAGGTCATTCACACCAACATGAACAATGACAGAGTCATATTTGTGCTTGTTCTGGAGTGACCTGAGTACTTGTGTTATGTGGCAGATTCTGGCTTCCGACAGGCAGCTAACAGTAACTATCTGCTTGTCCAGCCTAGTGAGTGGAAAGTCAGTGTGTCTGACTGTAGACTCATTTATTACTAGTGTGTTAGTCATGTTATTTCACCTTATGGGCTGTGATTGTGTGGCACACTGATTTTGTGTTTTATGTGTTGTCTGGTTTGTGACGGGAAGTGCAGATTGTTTGGGTGTCAGCTTTGGTGGTCTCTGATACTTTTGCAGGTTTTTATTTAGAGCCTCCGAGTATGATTTTGTGTATTTATGTGTATTTTTTGCCAGTGCTATTTTAGTAGGTCTGTGTGTGGCTGGAGGTGTGATGCAAGTGTTAACCTTCTCTTCTTGACTGTCTGTTCCAGTCTTGAGTGGAGACAGCTTAGCTTCCAGTTTGGCTGTATAATTGCATCTCTCGCATATGTTAGTGTTTTGTGGTAGGAGGAGAGGGTTGTCTGTGTACATGAGGCAGTTGTAACATTGCCTCAGGATACCCAGTTTCACCAGCTGGACTGGAGAGTGCACCTGAAGTTGCTCTTTGGTCATGCCTGAATAGTAGGGTGAGCTTCTTAGTTGCTTGGTTGGTGAGGGGTGAATAAAGAGCCTTGCCCTGTTGGGCAATCAGTGTCAGGGTATATTAGTGCTTGCTATTAGGTCTGAGCAAGTGCTGGGTTGTAAGATGCTTTTTGAATGCTAAGGTTGAGAGTTAGACTAGTTTCAAGGGGAAAACTGAAGAGGAGACTTAGTGGAGCCGGGAATAATTTAACCATAGCTAACCAGCACAGCCCGGTGCGCAAAACCGTGCAAATGCGGTTTTTATAGTAGGGAAATTAAAGAGATAGAAATTAGCCCAAAATGGCCAATAAACTACTAACTTCTGGGCTGGAACCACTCCTCCAGGGACAGATAGGTTGCTCAAAGCTCCCCTCTCTAACAGGTAAACAGAGAAACTTCCTTCTATCCAAGTAAGGTATGGACAACTCCGAAACTAGTATCACAGCCCTGAATTCAGCACTAGCTTGAAAACTGGACTAAACTAGCTTAGAAAGGCGGGAAACAAGGAATTTATTTGTTTTTTGTTTTTTTTTAAAAGATAAGGCAAAAACAGTAAAAAAATACACTTAAAATAGCTTTAAACTACTACAAACGATCAGAAAAGGCTATCACAATTTAGTGTGTAGCCTACAACAGTTAAACAAATTATTTAAACAAAAAACAACTTTTTAAAAGAGCAGGCAGTCAAATAAGTACAATATGTTAAAAAAACAAGCTTTTAAATCACAATGTTTGTGTCTTTCGGCTTTTCCCGGTTAGGGGTCTCCACAGCGGAACTCCGGTCCGCTAATGATTGGCAGTAGATTTTTACGTGCTGGCTTGCTTGGCCTAATGCACAACCTTCAACGAAGGAATGTCCATTCACACATGTCTACACACAGAAGATGCTCTAACTGAGAATTGAATGGGCAACGTCTAACTGTGAGGCGACAATGCTACCGCAGCACCACCCCCGCAGTAGAAGCTTTTAAATCACAATAAACACTGAAAAATCTGCTTTTAGGTGGAAAACAGATAGGTACAGCAGGAAAGTACAGAAAACTGATACTTAATCACTCCAAAGTCTCTCTTCTAAGCTCAGACTTGTATCAGTTTAAGGCTTTCTAGTGCTACCCAGTAGGTTAGTTACAGGAAAGATGGGAAACAAGCACAGATGTGGTCTTTTAAACCAGAAAGTTGAAAGATATGGACAAACTGTTCAAATGGTCAATAAACTACAATTTCTGGGACAAGAGCCTCTCCTCTCATGGTAGACAGGCTACCTAGTGCTTACCACTCCCACTGATAAGCTAGAAGGCTTTCTTCCAACACAGAAAGGCTTGCGGGCTCGGAAGCTTACCAACAGTCCTGGATACAGCAACTGTGTATCTGGACTAGGCTAGTTACAGGAAAGGTGGGAAACAAGCGCAAGTGTGGCTTTTAAACCAGAACGTTGAAAAAGATGGAAAAAAACTGCCCAAATGGCCAATAGCTACAATTTCTGGGCCAGGAACCACTCCTCTTGTGGTAGATAGGCTACCTAATGCTTACCACTCCCACTGATAAGCTAGAAGGCTTCCCTCCACACAGAAATACTTCTGGGGCTCAGAAGCTTACAAAGAGTCCTGGATACAGCAAATCTGTACCTGGACTAGACTAGTTACAGGAAAGGTGGGGAACAAGTACAAACGTAGGCTTTTAAGCCAGCAAGTTGAAAGAGATGGAAAACTGCCCAAACGGCCAAATAAACTACAATTTCTGGGCCAAAACTCACTCTTCCCGTGGAGGAAAGGCGACCTAGTGCTTACCACTCCCACTGATAAGCTAGAAGGCTTCCCTCCAACACAGAAAGGCTTGGGGGGGGCTCAGAAGCTTACCAACAGTCCTGGATACAGAAAATCTGGACTAAACTAGTTATACCTGGACTAAACTAGTTATAGGAAAGGCAGGAACCAAACACAAAACAGGCTTTTCACCAGAAAGTAGACAGAGATGGAAAAACTGCCCAAACAGCCATTGAACTACAATTTCATGGCCAAAACCCAATCTTTCCATGGTGGATAGGCTACCTAGTGCTTACCACTCCCACTGATAAGCTAGGAGGCTTCCCTCCAACACAAAAAGGCTTGGGGGGCTCAGTAGCTTACCAACAGTCCTGGATACAGCAAGTCTGTATTTGGACTTGACAAGTTACAGGAAAAGCAGGAAACAAGCTTAGCATATTTTTTGTTATAGAAAGCCAGCTAAAACAGCAGTAAATACAATTCAAATTGTAGTGCAAGCCAGCAAACCTGAGTGTGTAGCAACACTACGGCAAATACAGTTCAAATAAATGCAATTACATTAACACATGACTAAAAAACAATTGCAGAAGGCAGTAAATTAGAAGGCTACTAACAAGCAGTAATAAGTGCAGAGTAAGAGCGACTGAACAAAAATCAGCACACAGAAGAGTCCATTAGACAGTTACAGTAAGAGCAGCTGAATAATATATATATATATATATATATATATATATATATATATATATATATATATATATATATTTTTTTTTTTTTTTTGAGGGAGGGAACAGAGCAGGATTAAGAGGATACAGGGGTTGTCCTTCCTAAATGCTCTCTTTGTACACAGTAGGAGTGCCTGAAATCAGAATACGATATCACTGCACTCAGCTGAGTGAGCAAATGAGATGGGCACACAAGGAGTATCCAAATACAAATCTACAAGAGGGACGGGCAGTTTCAAAGCAGCCAACATTAGCATCAAAACAAGAACAGGGAGGGTGGGTGAAGAACTAACTCGAGAGAGACAACCACAACTTCAGTTGAGTTAATATTTAGTGAAAAACACAAATAAATAAATTAAATACAGTACTATATGTGAAAGAGCAGATAAAAATGTACTTAAATTCACTTATACGTCCAGCTGATTTCAGGTAGATGTTAACTGGCCAAAGCTCTGATATTAAGCAAAGATAACTCAAAATGTACCACTTATATAAGGCAAGACAGAATGTCAGTGATGACCTGAAACTAACCCCCCCCCCCCCACTGCTATTAATGGCCACAAAGCAATTCTAAAATGCACTCTGTAGAGAGACAGCCACAACTTCAGTAGAGTTAAAATTCAGTGAAAAACACAAATAAATAAATTAAATACAGTACTATATGCAAAAGAGCAGATAAACGTGTACTTAAATTCACTTATATGTGCAGCTGATTTCTGGTAGATGTTAGCCAGCCAAAGCTCTGATATTACGCAAAGATAACTCAAAATGTACCACTTATATAAGGCAAGACAGAATGTCAGTGATGAGATGAAACTCTCCCCCCCACTGCTATTAATGGCCACAAAGAAATTCTAAAACGTGGTCTGTAGAGAGACAGCCACAACTTCAATAGAGTTAATATTCAGTGAAAAACACAAATAAATAAATTAAATACAGTACTATATGCAAAAGAGCAGATAAAAGTGTACTTAAATTTACTTATATGTCCAGCTGATTTCAGGTAGATGTTAGCCAGCTAAGGTTCTGATATTAAGCAGAGATAACTCAAAATGTACCACTTATATAAGGCAAGACAGAATGTCAGTGATGAGCTGAATCTGCCTCCTACTGCTATCAATGGCTTCACAGAAATTCTAAAAAGTACTCTGTAGAGAGACAGCTACAACTTCAGTTGAGTTAATATTCAGTGAAAAACACAAATAAATTAATTAAATACAGTACTATATGCAAAAGAGCAGATAAAAGTATACTTAAATTCACTTATACGTCCAGCTGAATTCAGGTAGATGTTAGCCAGCCAAAGCTCTGATAGTAAGCAGAGATAACTCAAAATGTACCAGTTATATAAGGCAAGACAGAATGTCAGTCATGAGGTGAAACTGCCCCCACTGCTATCAATGACTACACAGAAATTCTAAAAAGTACTCTGTAGAGAGACAGCCACAACTTCATTTGATTTAATATTCAGTGAAAAAGAGAAACAAATAAATTAAATACAGTACTGTATGCAAAAGAGCAGATCAAAGTGTACTTAAATTCACTTATACGTCCAGCTGATTTCAGGTAGAGTTTAGCCAGCCAAAGCTCTGATATTAAGCAGAGATAACTTAAAATGTACCACTTATATAAGGCAAGACAGACTATCAGTGATGAGCTGAAACAACCCCCCCCCCACTGCTATCAATGGCTACACAGAAATTCTAAAAAGTGCTCTGTAGAGAGACAGCCACAACTTCAGCTGAGTTAATATTCAGTGAAAAACACAAATAAATATATTACAGTACTATATGTGAAAGAGGAGATAAAAGTGAACTTAATTCACTTATACATCCAGCTGATTTCAGGTAGATGTTAGCTGGCCAAAGCTCTCATATTAAGCAGAGATAATTTAAAATGTACCACTTATATAAGGCAAGACAGAATGTCAGTGATGAGATGAAACTACCACCCAACTGCTTTTAATGGCCACAAAGAAATTCTAAAACGCACTCTGTAGAGAGACAGCCACAACTTCAGTAGAGTTAATATTCAGTGAAAAACACAATTAAATAAATTAAATACAGTAATATATGCAAAAGAGCAGATAAAAGTGTACTTAAATTCACTTATATGTCCAGCTGATTTCAGGTAGATGTTAGCCAGCCAAAGCTCTGATATTAAGCAGAGATAACTCAAAATGTGCCATTTATGTAAGGCAAGACAGAATGTCAGGGATGAGCTGAAACTACCACCCACTGCTTTCAATGGCTACACAGAAATTCTAAAAAGTACTCTGTAGAGAGACAGCCACAACTTCAGTTGATTTAATATTCAGTGAAAAACACAAATAAATATATTACAGTACTATATGCAAAAGAGCAGATAAAAGTGTACTTAAATTCACTTATATGTCCAGCTGATTTCAGGTAGATGTTAGCCAGCCAAAGCTCTGATATTAAGCAGAGATAACTCAAAATGTGCCACTTATATAAGGCAAGACAGAATGTCAGTGATGAGCTGAATCTACCCCCAACTGCTATCAATGGCTTCACAGAAATACTAAAAAGCACTCTGTAGAGAGACAGCCACAACTTCAGTTGAGTTAATATTCAGTGAAAAACACAAATACATTAATTAAATACAGTACTATATGCAAAAGAGCAAATAAAAGTGTACTTAAATTCACTTATACGTCCAGCTGAATTCAGGTAGATGTTAGCCAGCCAAAGCTCTGATAGTAAGCAGAGATAACTCAAAATGTACCAGTTATATAAGGCAAGACAGAATGTCAGTCATGAGGTGAAACTGCCCCCACTGCTATCAATGACTACACAGAAATTCTAAAAGGTACTCTGTAGAGAGACAGCCACAACTTCATTTGATTTAATATTCAGTGAAAAAGAGAAACAAATAAATTAAATACAGTACTGTATGCAAAAAAGCAGATCAAAGTGTACTTAAATTCACTTATACATCCAGCTGATTTCAGGTAGATGTTAGCCAGCCAAAGCTCTGATATTAAGCAGAGAAAACCTAAAATGTACCACTTATATAAGGCAAGACAGACTGTCAGTGATGAGCTGAAACTACCCCCCACTGCTATCAATGGCTACACAGAAATTCTAAAAAGTACTCTGTAGAGAGACAGACACAGCTTCAGTTGAGTTAATATTCAGTAGGAAAACACAAATAAATAAATTAAATACAGTGCTATATGCAAAAGAGCAGATAAAAGTGTACTTAAATTTACTTATACGTCCAGCTGATTTCAGGTTGATGTTAGCTGGCCAAAGCTCTGATAATAGCGAAAATGAGAAATTTGTTTTGTACAACAGGTTGTGTGTAAGACTATTTCAGTATTATGTTGATCAAACTGAAGATGCATTTGTCAGGTTATGATATACTTGTTCATAAAATATACTCTCAAGGGAGAAAGAAAAGGATGTTTTATAGCTAGTCTTTTGTGTTATTTGAGGATCGGTATTAAATCTTATAAAAGTAGTATGGCTTTTAAAAGAAAAGGAAGATGGAGCTGGTTTGATTTGTCTGGTAGTATATAATGGATCACTGTTCTGGATTCTAAAATCTAGACAAGAAGAAAATGGGGTGATTATATACATTTTTAATAACAATTATTGTCGATTCTCGGAAATTGAGAAATGTCAGAAAAGAGGAAGAGGAAATGTAAAAATAAATGAAGAAGTAAGATGCTATCAGGATAATATCTGTGCATAGAAATCGAACATTGGAAATACAGAAAATAATATATGGATACTTATTGTAAGATACAAGCAGTGAGAATTGAAAATTTATCAGGGAAGTTATGAAGGCAAGAGTTAAGTGGGTTAAAATGATGCTTCCAAAAGAACAAGGTGGTTTAAGATGACTTAATATGAAGGAATATTTTAGAGATGCCATTTAAGGTTCATATACATAACACAAGCAGAAGGTTATAAGGAAATGGATGATGAATGGGGCTGGGAGATTGGAGGGGAGGGGATTTAGGAAATAAAGATAGAGTGGGATGCAGATCCTACTGGAGAATAATAACCATACAGAATATTATATTCATACAGTAGCAGAATATATTTTAAGAGCTAGGCCAACACAAGAATGGCAAAAGGAAATTTTGCCAATAGGGATAACTTCAAGTAGGGGTACAGAAATTAGGCAAGAGGAGGCTAGAAGTTGCTAAAGAAACTTGCAAAGGAACCAAGTTATTGGAAGCAAAAAGCAGGAGACAGGAAGGTAACAAGAGTGAGATGCAGCCAAGAAAATATTTAGATTGCAGGTTAGAAAATACCTTTCCTACCAAGGACTGATACAGAGTATAGGTGAAGAAAAAGGGATAGAGGAATCGTAAGAGCAAGACCTTCTCTGTTGGTATTTTTAGTCAGATTTCAGACAGGATCTGCCATTAAAAATTGAATAATTAGTAGGGTATATACAACATTGCATTCTAACTATAAGAATCAATCAGATGAGGTTAAAAAAAGATTGGGAAGAGATACTGAAAAAGCAATTTATAAGAGAACAATGGCAGGACATATGTATGGCTCTCAAGTAAGCAGCAATGTCAAGAAGGTGTAGGATTTTTGTTTGGAAGTGTTTGCATTGGTATTTTTATACTGCAAGCAGACTTTAAAGAATTTTTCTTCAGGTAGATAGCCAGTGTTGGAGGTGTGATGGGGAAGAAGGAGATAACTGGGAACATGTATCTTAGGAGTATAATAAGTTGGCAAATTTTAAAATTTCCCCACAGAGTACTCTGTCAAAGATATTGTGCGAGCAAATCGCTATAACTAAAGACATGATTTTTTGAGCTGGGACACAGGATCGGAATTGCCAACACACAGTAAGGCCTTATTAAGTTTAATTCTTTTGGCTGTCAAAAAAGCAGTTAATAGAAAATGGAAGTCTAAACCAACTGTATTTGATGTATTGAATATTATAAAAGAAATAAAAGAACAGGAAATGGGATCTTTAGAAATGGGAAGGAGCAAATTGCATAGAAATTAAGAGGAACTGTGGAAACAATACATGTAGAATAATGTCAGGAGGATGAGGAATGAGAGTTAAGGGAAGGAAGGAATTCAGCAATGTATGTAATCTTGATATGTTGACAATTACAAAGAAAGAAAGAAAGGAAGAAAACATATGTGATGTATAATGTATATTAATGGAAAAAATAGTATGGATTGTTTACTTTTATGTTAATCTATGTTTGCCTCTGTCTTAAGTGACAATTTAATAAAAGTGTTAAAAACGAATATCAATAAATGTAAGAATATTTTAAAAAGGTTTTTATTATGACAACCCATGAGAGGGTTTGGGGACAGAGGTTGTTGAAGTTATTAGGGGGAGATGAGCAAGATGAAAGGATATACCAAGGGTCTATATTATTTGAACGAAAGTTCAAAATGATTGCTGTAAACAGCAAAAATGCCGATAATCGAATCCTGTATTGTGGGGGGCTGCACTCAACCCCCCCCCCGCTAATTATATATACCAACTCTGAGATTGCACTACAATGAGGAAAGGGCAAACTTCCCAATCTTCACTGTACATCGATCTCACAAAACAGACCGATTATCAGCATTTTTGCTATTTACAGCGATCGACATTTTGGACTTTCCTTCAAATAATATAGAACCTATACCAACATGTCAGTGCTTTTTATGGAGATTATCAGTAAACTACCAGTGAAGGGTAGTATGTTGAATAAAGTACAGATAGAAAGGCTATGCATTTATTGTGGACAAGTGGAAATAGCTAAACATATTTTTCTAAAATATGAATGAGTAAAGAAATTGTGGTGAGCAATATATACAGAAAATATTTTGGAAAGCGTAACAAAACTGGAAGAAATGACTATTAATATGGTTTGGTATGATTTTAAAAGGAAAATGTTATACATCATGTAGATAAGTCAGATAGAAAGATGATTTATATAATAAGGGTTATATGTGTTTTAATAAGAAATAAGATTCTATTCATTAAAAACTTGATTATGTCAGAAATTCTAATTAAAGTTATATAGCAGTCACTGGTTACAGAAAAAGAGTGGAGTACAAATTGTAAGGAGATGGTTGAAGTATGAAGTCTGAGGTATGTAATGAAGTGGATTTTTTCTTTCTCTGAGAATGTTTATACGGGATTCTTGTTTTTTTCAAGAAATGCAGCTATGCAGTTATGTATATATGCAAATTTAGAAAGTGTTGTGTGTAAATAAAGGACACTTCTCTTTTCAATAAGGGCTGTGTGATCTTTTACATTAACCTGAGCTACCCCTAATACATACAGATGAGGTCTTGGCATAACATCTAATCTGAAGGATGGCACACTTACAAGTGCAACAACCCCTAAAACTGTACTGCTGTGTCAACAATGGATAATTGCTGGAGTATGGTGGAGGCCCAGCAACATGAAGGAGCAATTACTCTGATATGTGGGCAGTGCTAATTATATGAATGAGGAACATACAGTAGACGGACTCAAATGTGGAGACAAATGAAATGGTGACAGATATAGCTCATGGTCAAGAAAGCACACAAAATGCTTCCAGGGCCTAAAATTGTGAATGGGATTAGAAATATGGAAAGTATTAGCTAATTATAAAATTATGTATATCAGCAAAACACAGACGCTACAATAATATTAATGTCTCATCCCACAGTACATACAGGATAACCATATAAACATAAAATGCCTCCAAATTTGCACCATTGCAGGTAGTTACCTGTTATAGTGACTTTACGCTTCACTAAATGCATGTTGAAAATCTATACCATTTACTGGATGCTGGTGATGAGCTCTTTCCCATTTTCTTCCTTAGGCCTTTAAATCATACTGTGATTCTATAACAAGCAGTGGTAATTAAGGTCATTAAGTAGGCAAGGGGGGTTACTATGGCTAGTGGTGTAATTGATTCTTGTTCCCATATTCAAATTCGAATCAAGTTAAGATATTATTCATTAAGCATTGCAAACAATAAAAATACTAAAATAAAATAAAAAAAGATAAACATGTCAATTAAACATTAAAACTTTCTCTCTGACTCTCTCCCTGTATATATAAAAAGCCATATGACTCAACAACTATTTATAAAGATTGTCATGTCAC
Source organism: Protopterus annectens (assembly GCF_019279795.1). Classification (NCBI taxonomy): domain Eukaryota; kingdom Metazoa; phylum Chordata; order Ceratodontiformes; family Protopteridae; genus Protopterus; species Protopterus annectens. Next base: position 780,037,551 of record NC_056736.1, on the reverse strand, counting down.
CTAAAGCCAAGTTACAAAAATAAGAAGCCTTGAAGAAGCTTAACTGGACACTCCTTATGCCACTGAAGTACTACATTTCTAGATGTGTGATGTTGTGCTATGTAAAAGAATGTCTACATGAAGATTTATGGTGTGTCACTGGAACCACTAATAGCCCCAAGGAGGCAGGGTGCCATGCCCATGGAATGAGGTGGGGTACAATCAACTTATCCACATAAGATAAGCTCAGGCTATATGGGAATAAAAAGATCAACATTATGATTTAAAAAAAACACAAGGGCCTAGAGAGGGAGCCACTGAATCTTTTACAGCATGGGAGTAAACTGCTGGTAATGGTAATTTCCAGTAATTAACTGACCTGCTGAATTCTGCACTATCTGTAGCTTGTTGGTCTCCAGAATGACTCCTAAGGTAAAGTTCACTGCAATAATTACAGTAAGGAGAAACTAAAGAATGGATGAAAGTAAGGTCAAGCTGATTTTGTTGCAGCAGACAGCCGGCCTTACGTGTTAGCTGATTATCAAATAGAAGGAAGCATCACGCACCTTACATAAACAAAATCCAATCCACTCTCTTCATAATGAATATAAGATGGAAGTGGCAAGACAGCAAATTCCCTCACTTTGGTATGAATATCAAATGTTCAGTTTTGGATGCTTTGAGCTTGAGCCAGTTATGATCAGGCCAATTATTAGAATGTCAAGAATGAATGACCTTCAAATCATCCAAAAAGGAGTATACACAATTTCTAATTTATTGAGTAAATGAAAGTAAAATCAATATATCATCTGCATAAAAGTGACAAGACAAACATCTCTCTCTCTCTAATGAGTACACCAAAAGGCAGTATAGGCACAGTGAAAATTAACAGACTCTAAATTGAATGTTGCTGTACTCCAATCTCCATGGGTTACTAGACAAGCCAACCTATTTCAGTAGATGAGATATCACACTAGGAATCTCATTGTTTAATAATAATATTATGACCACGTTGTCAGAATCTGTCAAGAGGCCATAACACCAACAATGAATATAAATTCTGATCTGTCAGAAGAAGCTACTTCCCTACCTAAATAAATACAGTTTTGGTGGTTTCACTGCTCTGACAAGTACAAAAACTGGAATAATAAGGGACTGCGATCTCATGGGCTGTCAAATATGATAGAGGTTGCAGACTAGAAACCTTCTTAACAACCATACCCAAAAGAGAAGTTTAGAGTAGAGCTAGAGCAGAAATTATGAAGAACAGTGGGGTCCAAAGAAAATTTCATGAAGATGGGAATAACAAGCCTACTTTAGTAAAGATGATAAAAAAAAAACAGTTCTCAAGGAAAACTCTAAAAATCTGATAAATAATTGGGTCCAGAGGATTCAGGTAGGGCAAAAACATCCAGTACGGGCATGGGTTCAACCTGCATGTGATATGGTGCATACCTGAAATCACACTAAATAATACATCATAATCAGGAATTTGGAACACTAAGAGCAAACATTGTTGCTAAATAACTGTAGCCCATGGATACAGGAGTAGCTCATGCAACTGTATTAAAAGAAACTTTGTGAAGAATCAAGCAGCCTTCCCACACTGATGAGAGGTTAAAGTTTAATGGATAGAAAGAGATGGTGGGCTTTACAGCTTGCCCACCACCAAAAAGAACATGATCAGCTGATCATTTGTCTCCAGTTAACATTTGATCATCTTTGTCTTCACATTTTTAATTAAGTTACACATGAATCCAGCTATTATTACTTAAAGCTCTGGAAAGGCATTATTATGTGTCTAAAAATTTCCACTGCCAATTTATGTTTATTCAGTCTGGTGTTTATTGTGTTGATCTTTTCAATCACACTGATAATCCCATGAATAAAGAATTAAACTATTTGATGCTTATTCTGTGTTTGCGCTATTCCATGAACATGCTTCTGAAATTTTTAAATCTCTTCATATTTATGCATTTTTATCCCAAGATTTAAATAAGCAACTGATTTCTATTGTACGAGAATGTGACTTTGAGAATTTTGAAAGTAGGATTTTCAAAATTGTGAACACTGATTCTTGACTGCCTCAACAAATGTTTAAGCTCAATATCACTCAGCATTTCCATTCTAAAGCAGCAGTCACGTTGGGGACAGTTACAAGAAAGCTTGGATAAAGTATAACACCATCAAGATAAGACACTAAAATAGAAACACATTCAGTTTCTGCTGGTATAATGTTTAGATCTGATGCAGTATCCATGATTAATGATTTAAAACATTAATATCAAACAAAAGACAAATTATAAAAATATCTACATATTTGTAAATATTCTTCAATTGCAGAAACAGGTAAGAAAGTTCCCATTTACACCAAAATTAGGTTTGATCATCTCTCTTTGAAAGGAGGTTTTGTCAGCAGAGGATAGATCTTATGCCAGAGAACAAAGATCCTCTAGACACAGGTGCCTGCTTAGGAACAGAAGGTTTTTTAAGCATGTCTTCTTCCCCATCTGATAGTTGCAGCCCTTGAGTTCTTCTTTCACCCCTTCATTGTCTGCAAGACCTTAGCTGCCTCTTATCAATTCACTCACTTTTTATTTTGGATTGCTGGAAACAAATAGTCTAACATATTTAAGAGTTAGGTTGGAGAATATCCTGGCGACAGCCTTTGATTTCACATACCTTAACTGGAATATACAATTAACACATTTTTATTCATTGGGAAACCATTGTTACTGGATTTTATGCAAATAATGCAGTCCTTAAGATGGTTTATTTTGCCCCTGATATTGCATTACTCACAGGAAATTTCAGTTCTTAATCTCCAAATATCAATGGAACTTATTTAGTCAGGTGAAAAATCTTGAATAGCATGGTGATTTCTGACTCTTCCTACGTCAGAGGGCTGGATGAGAGTTCTGCATTTTGAGTGATTTACTAGGGTGGCTCAGCTATGATTGTCATAAGTTCTCTGTGAGGGGATATTTGCAAAGTTGGAAATAAAATGGAAGATTTGTGAGGGTTATGGGTATATACAATTACTTAAGCAAGGGCAAGAAGGAATCTTTCAATCTGCTGTAACAAGCATGCAGTTCTGAAATCAGAGAGATGTTTAGCTTGCCTTGTAACTTTTCCAATTGTTCCCATCAGATGTAGCACTGCAGCTAATTTCTTTTTAAGGAACAGGGTTCTACTGAATCTCCTTTCTGGTGCCCAAAAGAGAAAACAAATGGAGTTCTGTCTTAGACCTGTCACATATGAATCAGTTTAAAGAAGAGGGGGGTAGATGCAAATGATGTTTAGGTTTAGAAAGCACAACTGTTCAGGCTTGGTGTGAGATTGCTGAGGTTTCAAGTTGTGTATCAATACTTCTAGTTCACATCGAGCCTTCAGTTTACAATGAGCCCCATCATTCTACTAAAGTTCCTCAGCTATTTCCAAGATGTCTAACACTGGCAGTGCTATAGTTGGAGGAAATCCATGTCGTTCCCTTTGCATTGATGATTGCCTTCCAGTAGACGAGTCTGGGGATTGGCTATTGGAACACCTAGTTGTGCTGGTTCTCTTCCTAGGCTCATTAAGGTTGACTGTAAATGAGAAGCAGCAAGAAATGGTTTTATCCAAGAAGGAGATATTGCTGGAACTATCAATAGATATCAAAACAAGCACATAATTACAGGATTTGAAGTGTATCATCTGGTTTTCATTGCAAAATCCCGGAGAATAGTTCAGCAGCCAGGGACTGCTTGAGTACTCTGGGATACATGTCTAGGAATATTTTAATGATACACTATCTACGTAGTCTCAAAAGGAATTATCAATGGTATTTCAGGAACTTTTGGGATCAAAAGAGGTCTTATTTTAGCTGTTTTTCTGTCTTTGATTCCTTCTGTGATAAAAGAGACTGTCAAAGTTCAGGTGAATGGAGGGGGGCACTTGAGGGTTTCTTCTTCTACTTGAGCTAATCTGTTACATAAGGGGCTGGAGTGCTGGCTGCAACTGAGCTGAATCAGGTTTGAGTAACATTCCAGATGATAAAGGCTATAGAAAAATTGGGATAGGAATGTAGGGGTTAGTTTGTCTCATTTCTGATAAGGTAGTTAAAGGGCATGGTACAGGATGCTTTCCTGTTAAGGTTTCTATAGCAGAAACTGGAGACCAAGCAACAGCTATTCATACAAATGGTATGCAGGCTATCTGTTGAGCTTTCTCACTTGTAGAAGTATATGACAGTTGTACACTACACCACTGTACCCCATGCCTATCCCTTCAGTGGTTACACAGTATGAAGGTGGTGCGGATAAGACATTTAGGGAAAGTCAATTAATTGCTACTTACGTAATAACTGTACTGTGATTGGTTCTTACCTTGTTGAGAACAAACCGGGTCTGTCATAGTGATGAGATGGATGGTGTGCAGATACAAACACAGACATACACATTCTGATGCCAACTGTGTGTGTGTGTGTGTAGACACACACACACACACACACACACACACACACACACACACACACACACACACACACACACACACACACGTGTGCGCGCCAATGCGCGTGCACACACACACATATATGTAGAGTCTATGTCAAGTTATTGTAAAAAATTGTAAATAAGTAAACAACTTATCAAAAACAATAATAACAATAATCCACAATAAAATATTCCCTCAAACAAATAACCAAAAAACAACTTTTTTTGGAAGGGGAGAAGCTCTCCCCCACACCACATCCCCTACAACTTATATAAATAAACTCCAGGACTGCACTACAATAGGGAAAGGGCAAATTCCCTATCCATTATCACTGGTGTATCACAATATCACATAACAGCATACAAGTATTTAGCGATCACTTGAATATTCACTTGCTTATACGGAAGCCTTACCTCCGATCAATGATCTGAATGTATGACCACTTGAAGTTATACCATGTCTAGCTACAATTATATCAATATCTGTATCTGTACATCTATATTTACAGTACATCTATCTATAGCTATATAATTATATATATCTTTATCTATATCTATATATATCTATACATACATATATCTCTATCTATCTGTCTATCTATCTACTCCTTGGTGCAATGCATAGCACTAGAATACAACATTAACATCACTCCATTGCTTTTCTGTGACTAGAATCTTTGGTACTCAATAATGGGCCACACTCCATAGAAACTAGGAAACTTTCTGAAACTCATTGTTAATTCATACTATACCACACTGCTCTGTTAGGCACTTTTGTGGGAACTTCCAACCTACCCTTCCTCCCTGGAAGCAAATATGAAGAAGCTGTGTTCCATTCATAGTGGTAATGGGATATGCGAGATTGCCCATTTTGATGTTCTGTAACCAATTTATCTGCAACCATGTGTACAGTTGTGTGCGCATATGAACAACCTATTGGTGAGTATACACATCTGTATGTGTGTGTGTTTGTGAGGGGCAGTCTGTTTTGAGGTTTGCCCTTCTGCTTTTTATTGTTACACTCTAATACTGGCAGTGGCAGGGCACCTTCCATTGTTATGAATGAAGGACATCAGGCTCACTGATTGCTGTCTGACAGGTAGTTGCAC